>NC_091455.1:183475697-183775697 GCF_027789765.1 Dendropsophus ebraccatus | reverse complement strand
CATTAATCACACTTTGGCAAAAAGTGTATCCTGCAAACAAGTTTGTCATACTACTGTAAAGGTATTTTATACTGATCTTATGATAACATTGGCACGATCACAAGTTGGTGCAGTTTGTTGTTGCTGATGATTTGGGAATTATTATCAAAATCAAACCAACCCTTTCAAGCCTCCTACACACAGTTATAGAATATTCTTCTAAAGTTCTTCTAAAGGACTACTTTAAAAAAGGGCAATAGAGACGGAATAGAGGAAAAAGAATCACGCTAGGTTCTGTTTGATTGGGGGCACTGTTCAGAACAGATTCAGGGACAGCAGGGAGACAAACATTACTGACATCACTAGAGGACATTATTATTCTGGGGGGGGGGACAGATGAGTCAAGTGGATCAACTTATCATAGAACTGTCAGTCTCTAAAAAGGAGAAGAGACACAGTTTCAACTTGTGGAAGGAGAAAGATCCTGATGGAGTCCAAACCCATTCCTTATCAAAGACTCTCAAAGATCCACTGGGCCAACATTAGAGGGATCTAAATGCACCAGAACTCTGAGTTATTGATGCAGCTAATTTGCTCTCAGCCAGTATGTGACCTCCATCTCAAGGACAAACATCTTCAGCAAGACTTCTTCCTGTGTAAATGGTGGTCAGGCCATATCAGACAACTCTAAACCTATATATACATCTATGTCTCAGGTTATCCGCTGTACCATAATTGGTGGAACCCAGCTCGGACATGGACGAGGACTTCCCAGCTTATAAGTAGGAAGAAGTGGTCGGAAGAAGTAGCATGATTAGTGGAGTATTAATCTAATGCAAATATAACCAGCCTCGCTGTGCATGTCTGAAAACTGAAAAACCGTAGCATAGTCATGCGATTTGAATGCTCTGTATTGGTGTCAATAAAGCCAGATTGGGCTTTATAAGAGACCAATCACAATGACTATACCTACATACAACATGAGAGGTGAGCATGTTAATCTTTTTCTACACATACATATAGGAATAGGTTTAGAAACTGATTTATTTATACAAGTGGTAGAGCTATATATTGGTAAATGCTATTTGAAAGCTCCCCTTAAGTCTACAAGTGATTTGGTTGGTTAAATATCGATTTTATTACTTTTATTTAAGTGTGGCGGATCAACACTTTATCTCCTACTCAACCAACCTAAACTGGTGCCAGAATCAATTTTATTATCCTTCTGTATGGACCAACATTGTTATTCCAACATGCAAAAATTATATTTTTGACATTAGCTGGGAACCTGCCAGTTAACCCTATAGATGCTGCAGCACCTATAGGGAAAACAGAGGGAGAATTCTTCCTCTGTTCAGCATTGGGGCTCTGCCAGCTCGAACCTACTGCGGATGGCATGGGCACAGCTTCTGTAGCCAGTTTCATCCACAGACATTACTGTATGTCCATGTGCTGGAACTCATCGCCTAAAGGGAAGCACAGTAACGGCCAAATGCGAGAACAGGTTAAGCCTTTCTTTTCAGTTTTCCGTTTTCGACCATGAGTTACAACATGACACACTTAACATAATGTGTGATTATACACCTCCCAGCCTCTCTGTTCTAGTAGATGCCTTATATTTTAGCTAAATTGGACTCCTAATTTGTCCATAAATTTCCACCTACCTAATGTCGAGCAGTCTGACAGAACGAGGAAACCTCAGGGTACTAATATATATGGATAATACTTTGTGAATGAATTTAAATTTATCAGAAACATGCTGTGCCAAATGATACAATGAATAGCTGCTCATTTAATGGAAAACTCAGTAAAATGGAAACAAATAAGCCCTATCTGTGATTTAACATTAATTGGATTTTTTTTTTTTTTACTTGAAAGTTTATGAACATTGAAGTCATTTAGAACGAGGATTATGCAAATCTCTTTTTAGTAATTTGCACTATGAGCCATAACAATGTTTCATGGAAAAACGTCCCTCATCAGATGACATAATTTTCCTCATTAGACTCACTACTGATAAAATGTATTGTCTCTAATACAAAGAGACAGTCTGGATAATCCAGCATAAATATTGTGGCATGCAGCTCACTGTACGATAGAACATATAACCTTATAGACTGTGGTGGCGTTGTAAATATCAAGAATGGGAGCAGGTTGAACTTCTCTTGCAAGTAATAAGAACTCTAAATATCAAAATATTCATTAATAGAAATAGTAAAATGGAGCCATCTATCAAGACTGGCTGCTCAATGGCAAGTTAGCGTGCATAAAATCATTCCAAAATCAAGTATAAGAAGTAGCTCAATAAATGCTTCTGAACATAGAGATGGAGAGTGTTGAAGGACCCACAGGTCCTTAATATTTGGGTATATACACAGTGGTGTATCTGTATATGTGTTACTGGGGCCTCTGTGTGTGTGTGTGTGTGTGTGTGTGTGTGTGTGTGTGTGTGTGTCAGTGAGTGCATGCATGTATATGTGGGTATATACACAGTGGTGTATCTGTATATGTGTTACTGGGGCCTCTGTGTGTGTGTGTGTGTGTGTCAGTGAGTGCATGCATGTAAATGTGGGTATATACACGGTGGTGTATCTGTATATGTGGTACTGGGGCCTCTGTGTGTGTGTGTGTGTGCGTGTGTCAGTGAGTGCATGCATGTAAATGTGGGTATATACACGGTGGTGTATCTGTATATGTGTTACTGGGGCTTCTGTGAGTGTGTGTGCGTGTGTGTGACAGTGAGTGCATGCATGTATATGTGGGTATATACACAGTGGTGTATCTGTATATGTGTTACTGGGGCCTCTGTGAGTGTGTGTGTGTGTGTGTGTGTGTGTGTCAGTGAGTGCATGCATGTATATGTGGGTATATACACAATGGTGTATCTGTAAATGTGTTACTGGTGCCTCTGTGAGTGTGTGTGTGTCAGTGAGTGCATGCATGTATATGTGGGTATATACACAGTGGTGTATCTGTAAATGTGTTACTGGGGCCTCTGTGAGTGTGTGTGTGTGTGAGTGTGTGTGTGTGTGTGTGTGTCAGTGAGTGCATGCATGTATATGTGGGTATATACACAATGGTGTATCTGTATATGTGTTACTGGGGCCTCTGTGAGTGAGTGACTGTGTGTGTATGCGTGTGTATATCTAAGCCAGGCTGTGTGATACCAGTACAGATAACCAGTGTTAAAAAGTATGACATATTTATACAATACTCTCAAATGTATGGACAAAATAAGACAACACTACTAAGTGGAAATTTTTAAACAGATAGATGTGCATAGTTATATATGCTTCTGATAGGGGGAGATGTGTGGTGGTGTGGTTTGCTTATGGGGGACTAGGTACATTTTTTGGACAGAGGCCCTAAGTAATCTGTGTCCACCCCTGCCCCCCAGCCGCTTACACATAGTCACATTTCTAAACCCTGACATTCCCTCTCCCATCTCCCTGGCACACGAGTGGCATCACTTGTGCACCTGGAGCTAGGTTAATGACTGGGCGAATGGGGGACTGCCCCAGGGGTGGATTTATAAGGAGCCCATACAGTTTTTTGGTATGGGGCTCCATGAATCCTAGCTACGCCCCTGTTAGGTGGTGAAAGATTCTCTATTATTTTTTACATGATACTTCTTTAAAAGGAAATTAAGGGTCTTTACTTTTTTTTTGCAATACCAGAGTAACATACACACTAAAAAGTATAGCGAACATAGTATAGTATATGTACATATAATAATATACATTTAGAATTTACAGATAAAATATACAATATAACTTAGGCTATGTTCACACTACGTATATTTCAGTCAGTATTGTGGTCCTCATATTGCAACCAAAACCAGGAGTGGATTAAAAACACAGAAAGGCTCTGTTCACACAATGTTGAAACTGAGTGGATGGCCGCCATATAACAGTAAATAACTGCCATTATTTCAATACAACGGCCATTGTTTTAAAATAACAGCAAATATTTGCCATTAAATGGTGGCCATCCACTCAATTACAACATTATGTGAACAGAGCCTTTCTGTGTTTTCAATCCACTCCTGGTTTTGGTTGCAATATGAGGACCACAATACTGACTGAAATATACGTAGTGTGAACCCAGCCGGTTGTAGAAGTAAGATTTTATCCTTCTCAAGTTCGAAATTCCACAATTTGTGTACAGGCCCTCTCCTGTGAATCTGTCTGTACTCTTGAACACTCTTGAGCCTTCACACTAAACAATGATCTGAAGAAAGACAGAAAAAAATCCTTAATGGAGAGGAGCAGTCAGTCGAGGAGCACAGATCCGGAAAATGTATTCATTGTGCATAAACCCAGCAAACAGCCCAGCACCCAACTGTTCAGCGATGCGGTTTTCTCTGCACGTTTTGTTTGCTGTTTTGCTTTTTTTTTATCACATTAACTTTAATTAAAGATTTTATCACAGGACACTGCCGTTACTTATTACTTGACTGCCTTTAATGTTTATTATCACCTATTTTAGTGTGCCTGCCATCATTAATTGCCTTTGACTCGAGGAGTGGTAACATGACGGCTTAGGGTAATTTGAGATTTTTGATTAGATGAAAATGTCAGGAATTGTTTATCACTTACACCGCATAAAATGGATCAATTGGCACAGACACGATTTGTAACTTTCGGAAGAGTTCAGCTTACAGAATTTCATCAATACAATGTGGAAAAAGAAGGGAAATTGGGATAATTTAGCAAATGTAGAAGACATTTCATTAAGGGGCAAGTCTGCTGATCGCTGGAATTTAGTTTTGGGTGAAATAAGTTTTCAACTTTAATTTACCTAAGCTAAAACAAAAAAAGTAAGGAGGCACTACCGCATAAAGGAGAATTCTGTCGGGGAAGTAAAAAATCATTATGTCGGGGGGGGGGGGGGAATTTAAAAAAAAAAAAAAAGCTGGCAAGTCGGTCGATGATGACAGCATGGAGCAGGAGGCCAGCATGCAGTAAATTAAAAAATTAAACAAAATTAAACAACTCTCTAAATAATCTTAATTAGAAAGTAGAAGTATAAAGACATGGTGCCGGTTAAGTGACCGATTCCATATTAAAAGCAAAATTCCTCTCAGGACATATTACCTTTAAATATAAATTGACTCCTAAATCTATAAAAACCTCATACCAAATTTTAGTTTACTTTTGCTCTATTCTATCAGGAACTAGTATTCATAAGCCTTACAGATTGATTATTTGAATGGAGGACTGAGAACCATGTGTGCTAATGTACTTTTTATTGACTTTGAGCAGATTAAGGTCTTTAAGTAAATCCTGATGAGTTGTAGTCACCTTAAACCCTATATCTTGAGATAAAACAGAGCCGAACAATTGTTTTCACAGCATTCGTCATTCATGTAATGTTATAAGATGAATTTATTAAGCTGTAAGAATCAGTACAAGCACAGGAAGCCCATTTTTTGCATCTACATTTTTTATAGAATAAGTGTAATAAACGGGGCTGCGTGCCCGGCTCCCGACATTGTAGAAGCAAGCGCCCAGCCTTCTAGATGCAACGAAGGCGTCCCTGACAACCAGCCTGGACGGTTACTCAGGGGGCGAGTCAACGTTGTCCATAGCTACTGTGTGCTGTGGCTGGGGTTTCACCGCCCCCAAGTCGTTCATCGCAGCAGTCTCCTATGATCAGGTGCTGACTGGTGGCTGGCACCACCACTCAGCTCTATAGTGTGCTAGCGGGGATGGAGTCTCAGTCCCCAATCATGCCTGGGGCTGGGACTCAACCTCCATAAAACTACTCCCCTCATTATCCCCTTTGCCTGTGATAGGGCCTCCTTGGGACTTAGCGTTTATTTTGATTGAGTTCCTAGTTTCCTGATTCTGGTTCTTGGCTTCCTGACTTTCCCTTTGACTTACGATTTTGTTCCGCACCGACCATCGGTTACCGACCTTGCTACCTGACCCCAATTCATTGTGTTTGTTCATCTTATCCGCGTTTTGTGTTTACACCTGTTCAGGATAGGGACTGTCGCCCAGTTATCCGATGCCACTTAGGGCAGTTGCGGTTAGCAGGTAGACAGCGGAGCAGGTGTCAGAGCTAGGGCATCTCTTGTCTTGTGTCCTTCAGTCCCATACCTGAGGCATGTATTTATACCAGTTTTTGACCAAGCCAAGTATAAAGTTGCAGCATACCAACAAGGACTCACATACGTTATTCCTAGAGTCAGCAGTGTCTTGTAGTTCCACCCAAAGGCCAGCCTAGCCGAGGTGGGTGGCATGGGATTATGTCCCTGGAGACTCCCATGAAGTACATTCACATCAGAGGTAATGGAAGGGAGACTGCACAGATTTTGTGCGAGATTGCTGTCAGCGCTCAACTTTCAGTAGACTGTGAATCATGCAGAGATAGGGATGGGAAGGGTCACAGGAAGGCGTTCGGGGCCTTGGAGATGACTCTTTAACACTTTGCACTAGAGAATAAAAGCATTTTTCTATGTTATAGAAGCACAGACAGATATATGAAAGGTAGCATGTGTCTCCTTTACCCAATAGTTATCTAACAGTGTAAACAGTTTGGAACATGAATTACATCTGATGGATCCACTTTACGACTAAGATGCAGAATAAGGGCCCTTTAACCCATTCGAACTAGCTGTGCTCATTTGCAGAGGCTTTACAAGGCCCAACTAATTGTGTGGCCAGGCCGCATGAATTATCACTGTATTGTTTGTGTATTAACTTCATAATACAGAGCTGTGCAGGAGGACAGAGACAGAAACTTTTCTATACAGCAGTGTGTATGGCTGAGTGTAAGTGCAGGCACATTATAGCAGCAGTGTGTGTAGCTGAATAGAAAAGTGCAGGCACATTATAGCAGGAATGAAGAGGATGGGAAACACAAGGGCTGACAGAGACTGCAGGCAGCATGAAGGAATGAGCAGGGCAGATGTGGGCAAATAAATGCAGCACTTTCTGTCCGGGGGAGAGAAGTTAAGGCTATGAAGATATTACCTTCACAGTCATGTCCCCTGATGTAAGCCCCAGCCTGAAGTGGATCTGCTATGATTTGAAAGGTGAGGAAGGCTTCCTGGATCAGAGTACAGTGTTGTAGACCATCCTGTGCAGACCATGCCCCTCCCCCTCAGTACAGCGAGCTCTTAAACCAAACCAATGCTCTTAAAACAAGTTATAATTTTGAAAAACTGTGAGCTCTTCTTGCAAAACGCTTCCAATCCAAGTTACTCTTAAACCAAGGTACCACTGAGTGGTGCCTTGGATTACAAGCATAATTTGTTCCGGGATTTGTTCCAAATCACTTTTAAACCAAAGAAAATTTTTCCAAAAGAAATTATTGAAATGCAGATGATTGCACCGACTGCACACACAGCAGCAGGAGAGGGCAGACATTACTGCAGGAGGAGGGGGGATGGAGGGGGCCCTGCTTCTGTGCTTCTGTGCAGCTTCCTGCATCTTTCTGCTTGCCACATGTGTGGGTTTGTTTACTGTGTGGACAGAGGGAGCTTCTTGAGTGACAGGCAGGAAGAGAGCCACTCCGGGATCCGATTTAAACCAGACCATTCCATTGACAGTGCAGGGGAGGGGAACAGTTCCGATTTCGGGGTGATGTCCGGCCGTCCTGGGACAGCCTCCCATGTGTCCCACTTTTTCAAACTTTACAGGGCAAATTAACTGGTGTCAGGAAGATACATAGATTTGTAATCTTCTATTTAACCCCTTTCACGACCTGGGATCATTGCTGCCTCAATGCCCAGGTCGTGATTTGACATCAGCTTATGGGATCATAATGATCCCATAAGCTGATGTTCCTCACTCTGCCGCCTCTCCTATGTCCCCTGCCGCTGTCATAATCTTGTGACAGCGACAGGGGAGAGAGGGGAGGGGGCAGAGCGCACGGCCGGGCGCCAGGTTCGTGTCCTGCCCTGCCTCCTGACCCCCACCAGCCTCCGTAGCTAGAAACCGGAAGCCTGAGGCTTCCGGTTTCTATGGCTACCATCGGGACTCTGCGATCAGTTCACAGAGCCCTGATACACACCGGAGAGACAATTCTCCCTATGTAGAGGGAGAATTGTCTCTTCGGATCCCTATAGATACTGCGGTCATGCTGTGTCATGCTGGGTACGCCTGTGTCATCCTGTGCAGTAAATTAACGTCGCTGCAGCACCAGGCATAGGCTGCAGCGATGGTAATTTACTGTGCAACGGCAGGAGAGGGTTAAAATCTCAAGTCTTCCAGTACTTATCAGCTGCTGTATGTCCAGGGGGAAGTGTTGTTCTCTTTTCAGTAGAAAATCCCCATAGAAAACCTCTCCTTCTCTGGAAAGTTCCTGTCTCAGACAGAGGTGGCAGGAGAGAGCACTGTGTCAAACTGGAAAGAATACACCACTTCCGGCAGGACATAAAGCAGCTGATAAGTATAGGAAGACTGGAGAATATTAAACAGAAGTAAATTACAAATCTATATAACTATATAACCAGTTGATTTTAAAGAAAAATATTTTCGCTGGACAACCCCTTTAACCCTTTGAAGACCAAACCGAAAATGACCCAATGGAGCGCACAAATTTTCATTTTTGCATTCTTGTTTTTTTCTCCTCCTCGTCCTCTTCTCGTCCCCTTCTAAGAGCTCTAGCACTTTTATTTTTCTATCTACAAGGTCATGTAAGGGCTTGTTGTTTTCAGGAATAGGTGTACCACGTAATGGCATCTTTCATTCTACCATAACATGTATTATGGAACCCGAAAATATAAATTGGTGAAATCGTAAAAAAAGAATGCAATATGGTAACTTTTGGGGGGCTCCAGTGTCTACGTAATGCACTATATGGTAAAAGGGACATGATACCATTATTCTACAGGTCAGTCAGAGTACAACCATATGCAGGTTTACACAGATTCTCTTCTGTTATTTATTTATTTATTTTTTTATGAAATCCTTTTTTTTTGCAATTAATTATTCTTAAAATGGGCCTATTGTGACACAACGGTTTTAGTTTTTCACCTACCGGGCTGTATGGGGTGTCATTTTTTTGCGCCATGATCTCTAGTTTTTATTAATACCTCGGACGTTTTGATCACTTAATTATTTTTAATTTTTTATATAATGTAACAAAAAATCGGCAATCCTGACACTTTTTCCCCTTTATTCGTTTACGCCGTTCGCGATGATGATTGTTATATTTTAATAGATCGGACAATTATGCACGCCACGATATATAATATGTTTATTTATTTATTTTTATATGTTTTATTTATATTATGGGAAAAGGGTGTATTTTTAAAAACATTTTTACTTTTTTTTTTACTTACTTTTTTTTCTTTTTTTACACATTTTAAGTAACCCTGGGGGACTTTAATAGATTGCATACACTGTACAATGCTATGCCATAGCATTGATCAGTGTTATAGGCGCTCTGCTGATTGAGCCTGCCTGTAGCAGACTCAATCAGCAGAGCGCCAATCAGACCGCACGCAGAAAGGTAAGAGACCTCCAGTGGTCCGTTAAAACGATCAAGACCCCCGCAGTCACACTGCAGGATTTCTGATCGGTAGGTGACAGGAACTGCCCCTGTCACTTACACTTAAACGCTGTTTAAGGGGTTAATGACAGGCTGCAGCGCGATCGCTGCAGTCTGTCATTAACGGTGAGGTCCCGGCTACTCACTGCAGCCGGCCCCCACCTGCCATGAAGCTTGCTCCGCTCCGGGATAAACACCCAAGATGACAGTTTTGCCCAGGGTCCTCTGGTGACAGACTACCAGGGCGTAACTGTACGTCCAGGGTCTTCTAGGGGTTAATACACATCATTAAAATCAGAAAGTTATGTAGATTTGTAATTTACTCCTATTTAAAAAATCTCAAGTCTTCCCATACTTATCAGGTGCTGTATGTGCTGCAGGAAGTGGTGCATTATTTTCGGCCTAACACAATGCTCTCTGCTGACATCTCTATCCAATACTGGAACTGTCCAGAGCAGGAAAGGTTTTCTATGGGATTTTGCTACTGCTCTGGACAGTTCCTGTCTCGGACAGAGATGTCAGCACAGAGCACTGTGTGAGACTAAAAAGAATGCACCACTTCCTGCAAGACATACAGCAGCTGATATGTATGGGAAAAAAAGATTTTTTCAAATAGAAGTAAATTACAAATCTATATGTTTGTGTGTGCATATATTGTAAGGACTGCAGAACATACCACTTTAGGCTTGAACAGTGGCTCTATCCACAGAGAAGGTGTAACATTGGCAGAGCAGCAACTCTAGAGCAGTGTTAGTAGGGGTCCCACATACTGAGCTGCCTTTGGTGTTATCAGATGTCAGTTCGTTGCATAGCCCAAAGTTAGTAAACTTGACGTGACCATCGCAATATAACATTATGTTTTCCAACTTCGGATCCTTATAGAGAAGCAAGTGGGCAGTCAACAGTCTTCTCAATGGTAACCATGACCCTTCTATGCGTCTGTGCTAATTCATAAGGGAATGTGCTCTTCAATATATACACCCAGTGTGCCAGCACTGCCTTATATTTACAAGACATTGGGAAGCACCCATTACTGGTCGCTAATGTCTATGTAATGTACAATGCCCATGTGTCACCGATAAGCACTATCGGACAGCACTACACAACACAAGCCTTGTCTCTCTTGCTCCAGTGGGCAGTGTCACTCAATGGACTGGACCCTTTAGCATGGAAACATCAGAGATTTTAATCAATAAACAACAAGTTATACAAAATATTTTCCCATGAAAATAGATATCAATCCGCTCAACTCTCTCTGCTCTATAACATGATGCAGATAACTTAGGTAGCATTTTCATGGTGACGGGTTACCTTTAACTGAGGGTCTGCACACTCAGGTTTGCCATGTGCACGTACCCTAAAATTCACTGGTTTTATGTAAACAAGCAGCAAAATGTAAGATAAAGAGTTTGAAGAGATGATAGGAGGATATATTGCTGCACTGACACTGATTTAGTGATCTCTAAATGTATATTTAAATGCACTTTTCTTACAGCCTTGCCGTTTTTCCACTGGCAGCAATATTAATCACTAGCATCAATGTTTGACAGCAAAGCTTTAACTTTAAGTCCTGTAAGCCAAACAACTTAAAAGCAGAAAACGTACACAGATATTTGGCCCTGTAAAGATAAGGCATACCTCCCAACTTTTAATTAATGAATAAAGGGGGTAACATCAGGTGGCAGACACAGCCTGACAACATATGGGTACACAGGCAAATATTTTCTAATTCATTTTCTTATTAAGCTGTTTTTATAGTTTTTTCTAGGTTTCATGAAATTCTTATTAGCCGTAGTATTTTACATAATGTAAAATAATGTTATACTCCACATTGGGTAACTATACTGTATAGAGGCTGAGGAAAGAAAATAAAGGATGATCAAGGCTGCATGGTTCGTGTTATATAACAGTATATAGTCAATTATAATATCCTTGGGTTTAAAGGGAATCTGTCATGTCCCTTCCAGGTAGAGCTACAGACAGGTGTGGCACTTCAGCGTCCATGGAAAATTGTCAGGAGACGGTCCTCACGCTCGGCTATTGGCTGGCTGGTAGCTGTCCCCTTCCTGGACAATCAACACAGGTGTGCTATATTGAGGTTTACTGATTGGCGGCTGGCACCAATAGTCAGCTTGGGTATGAGGTCTGGGGCCTGGTTTTCCTAATTTCTGGCTTTGACTTCTTACTATTCTACTGACTCCTGATTTTGTGTCGCACTGACAGATTGATTAAGTTTTAATGCTGCACTGCCCACTAGTTACTGACCTGGACCTATTCTTCGTTCAGTGTTCACTTATACAGGTTAGGGACTGTCGAGCAGTTGTCCGCTGCCACCTAGGGCAGTTGCGGCAATTAGGCAGGGACAATCCAGTTCCCTAATATTGTCAATATGGAGTTGAGTGGATAGATTAAAGTGGCACTGTCATTATAACTTTCAAAATCCAAATCAACAGTAGATGTGATATAAAGAAAATTTGCCATTAACATTTTTTTCTATCATGGAAAACACAGCACTTCCTGTTTTCTGCCTCTTTTTTTTCCCAAAACACAAAAAAACTGTCAAAAAACAGTAAGTCCTGTGTATCCCAGGCCATCTGAGCGCTCACAGAGAGAAGGCAGTCATGTGACGGACACATTGAGCCGTGACTCTCTGTACTGGCCGGAATTCCTGTGTTTAGTCTGTTTGATCAACCAGCACAAGTCAGAAAATCTGCCATCCAGAGACTGGACCTGAAGTTCAGCTTTATTTTACAGCATGATAACAGCAAAAAAAAAATATTAATAAATATAGCAAACTTGATTTATATCACATCTACTGTTGATTTAGATTTTGAGTTATAACAGAGACACTTTAAGTATTTGTACATATTGAGAGTATAGTCTAGTGGGTGTTTGGACATCAGTTGATACAGTAGAAGGTAATTGCCTGGGGTTCGATGTGGCCAGTAAGATATTGTCAGCAAAGGCTAGGACTTTGATTTCCTAGTTGCCTATGTTGACTTCCAGTTAGGTAGGCAAAGATATTTGCATTGGAGTAAGGCTGTATTCACACGTTCCATGTTCGCTCTGTGAAACACGGACAACACGGACGGTGAATGCCTGTCCTGGACTGTTCCCCTGCACGGCATGAAGTATCAATACTGGATGAATAGACTCAATACTCTGTCCCTTGATAGCCTTAATGAGATAACGGATACCGTCATATGTTAATACTGTATGTCCAGGGTTTAACCTTTTAGTATTGTGTAATAACCTCTAGGTGGCGCTGGTGCACAGTTTTAGTATCAGTAAGATACATTTTCATTATATTATATGTTTTATTATTGTTATCTTAATCATGCATTGAATCACGTATATTTTATCTATGTTTTATGTATATTCTGAACAGGCACTGCACTTTATACTGAGACTTAGTTATTTCTTCAGGCTTTGCACAATTTTCCTGTAGTATTGCCTCTGAGACAGGTTTTTTTGCCATCGTGTTGTAACCACTTACCTTAGGATGGATGTAGCAGCACAGCACATCACAGCACTAGCTCCACACTGCAGACACAGCATCAGGACTGTCTATTGGACATACCAGCCCTTAGGTGCCCCTGCTGCCTCCCTTTAGTAGCCTGCAGCTACAGCATCCAGATCGCCTTTTCGGACCTTGGAGTATCATATTATACTTTACTAACACATATATGGACGGCATACTAACCTAACAATTACAGGGAAATGGTACTCACTGTATACAAGAGAACGCCCTGCAAACCTTGACTGAGCCCTAAGGAATTATATCAGAAGTTTATCACTACAAGACCCTCCTACTCTCTGAGGAACCCAGAAGCATCACCTGGGGGAAATGTGTCGGAAGACGGAATAGGGTGACAATGAAATTCACAGTCCACCCGAAATTTGAGTGTACTGAACATACAAATAGATGGGACCAAGCATTGCCTGCAAGGATTTAAAAATCTGTGTCACATCTTGACATTCCCTAGCTGAGGAAGAAATATATCTGATTCAAAACATGTTATTCTGTGAAAAAAAAAAAAAATTTAAAGACACATCCGAGTGCAGCCCCTTTTATTAATCTGAATTTTCTAGTATCAAGAGTACATGTTCTGGAGGTAGACACTGATCGGTCAGGATCATAGGCAGTTGTAGTTACCTGGTACGGGCCCCTAAGTCTTTTTGCACCTGAGTAGGGTAACTCCCTCTGGGTCACACAGTTGGGGATGAGGTATTCACTGTAGTTAGTGTTTTCCCCACTAAGTGCCACTCTCTCTCTATCTCCGTTTTATGCTCTATGTGAAGCACGGCTGAAGGAGACTAATGGGTTAACTTTTCTATGTCACATGTGCAGGTGCAGGTGCTTTCCCTCCAGTCTTTGTCCTATCTACTTTTGCACACACAGCCCCACCAATCATAGGAAGGTTTGGTTAGACCCCTGTAGGAAAGAATTAGTTCCTGGTGGGAGGAGTTAGTGAGTCTTCAGTCTGTAGTAAGTATGTGAGGAAGCAACAAGAACCAAGTCTCTGCTGAAGTTAAGCCAGGGCCTAGCTTAGGCCAGGCCCCATGTCAGGGACACCAGCAAGAAAGATACAGATTCTCCCTATGCAAGCCACAGCCACTATGCAGTGCTAAGAAGTACAAAGGTGGAGAGCAGCCACAGAAGGATCACCTGGTCCACACCAGGAACTTCTCTAAACCGTGCAGGGCAGTTACCTGGGAGTCACAGGAACTGACCCCAGTGAAACAAAGTTACTTCGAGCCTAGGTATTCCACTGCTCAGTGCAAGACGACCGGGAAGTCTGCTTAACCCAGATAACTAGGCCTGATGCTCGTACTACCCCCAGAAGGTGGTCAGACACAGTCTATACGTGAGTAGGAGTGTGCTCTATATCCTCTTCCATTCAAACTGTTCCAGGCAGAGTACATTACTTAAAGGACAAGGCCATTCAGGCACCCCCTCTCCTCTCCTCTGCAAAACCTTCTTTTACAAGCACCTTCTCTACTTCAACCCAAAGCACCTGAATAATTTCAAGTATTGTTTATTGCACTAAACAGTATTTTTGCTACGTGACTTTGTATTGCACTAAGTTTTCTATTCTAAACTGTTCTATTTTTCAAGTATTGGACTCTGGCCTATTTTTGTCCACCCGTACCTGTACACACCTACACTTGGGTTAAACCTTTCTTTCTATGCGGGTGGTGCCCCAGTGTTAGGAATGTGACTTTGCATTCCTTGGTCTGTGCTGGGCGATCGAGGAAGCGCTGAGTTTGTCTTTTTGTTGCACTGTATTAGTTGTCTGAATTGTGTCTTACTTTCCAGCCACACCCGCCTTGCTTGTCAGACTTTGGCAGTGCAGGGGTTACTGCACTGCTAGGTCTGTTCAGCTGAACTTGGTGCTGGGATCAGGGCTGATCCAATCAGCTGCTGGACCTAAGCTCTGATCCTGGTTAAAAAGAAGCCAGTTGCTCAGTTCCCTGCTGGCTGTTGTTGTTACTAGTCCCAGCTCCCCTGCTCCTTTCCCAGCTTTCCCTGTCCTAATACCCTTGCTATTGCTCTGCCTGTGTTCTGACCTCTTGCTTATACAAAACAACAGAGAAGGACAATAAATGGCGCACCCACAATTATGTAATCAATGAATTCAATATCTTTATTATCAAAGCATATAAACAAAACAGCAAATGGACATACACTTAAAAACACCTAATATGCTTTGATAATAAAGATATTGAACTCATTGATTACATAATTGTGGGTGCGCCATTTATTGTCCTTCTCTGTTGTTTTGTATATGTTCTGTAATCAGGACATGGACAGCATCCCATTTATAGATGTACAGTAACTCCCACCGTTCTTTTGTATACGAACTGACCTCTTGCTTGACATCTGACTATCCGCTCTCTTTCTGTTTTTGTACTGCGTTGTCCGTTTTTGACTCTGTTAGCTGACTATCCTCCATTGTGTTTTGTTTGTCTGTCTTCGTTTGTGTGTTTACCTACTCAGTGTAGGGACCGACTCCGTGGTTGTCCGCGACCAATTAGGGTCGTCCGTGGCAAGTAGGTAGGGGCATTGGTTGGGGCAAGTTCAGGGCTCACTGTCTTGTCCGTGTCTCCCCAGCCTGACACCCAGACTGTCTGGGGTGGGTCTGATACCACTCCAGGCTACCATAAAAAGTGCCCAAGTGACCCTAGACCCACTCAGCTACCACCCCATCCCATCGTACCAGCTGACCCAGCAGTAGACCAACCAGACCCCTAGGTCGTTTCCCCATGCTTCTTTGCACCTCCCTACCACAGCAATGACACTATTGCAACAACATTAATGCAACAACACTATTGAGCCCTACTAAACACCATCAGGTGAGCAGATTTTCTACCTTCTTTTGTTCATCCATGAGATCCTGCATCCTGCACATAAGCGCTTTCAACCTTCTTTCTTCTTCTTCTTTCTACCTTTTATTAGATATCATGCTCAATCACTGCCATCCCTACTTTTCCTCTGTGCCCAACAGTCATGCTCCTTCCAACCTTCCTGTACAGCAAACTGCATGCTACTATTCTCCTCCTACTGAGACCTCCGACAGCTCAGCCACTGCTGGGTTTTTCAGACTACTAAAGGACGCATCTCCGATCACTCCTTTCTGGATCAATAAGGTTGCTAGTTTCCTGCATGCAGTGGTGATCTACTGTTCTTCCTACCCAGCGTTTGACATGGCTTGTTTCCCAACCACCTTAGTTTGTCAGCTGACCTGGCCTCCTTATGGGGTGACCCACCATGGGTGTTGCCTGTCTTATACCTCTCACAAAAGCCTGTACTTTAAAGTGTTAGTGGTGGTGAAGTATTGCTTAAGTTTTGACCCTAGATGTCGCTAGAATGTATACTGTATGCCTAAGTATTGCATAGCTGGGGTGTCTAAATGGTTATTTGTTCTGTGATCTGTGCACCAATGAGAGCTCTTTTTCTCTTCTGTCTATCCCTATCCTTCTCTTTTCCTTGCACTTACATCACATGTTACAAGATGCTGTAGGAAGTTGTCACATGGGGAGAGGAAGTGCAACTACACCTTGGGGAGTCTTACCTTAGATTCTGTAGAGGAAGGACACAGACAAGCTGGGCCCTGGACTATGCTAGGTCCCCTGTTACGGGGCTCACACAACTAGTCCAGTGTAATGTAGTCTGATATGTTGTAGTGGACGAATGCAGATGGGACCAGAGAGCACTCTTTTCATGAAAGCAGCACTTCTACACACTATGCAGTGCTGAATGCACACTTAGAGAGGACAAGTCAGGGATCATCCCAGCCCATGCCGAGAACCAGTTTAACAGTGCAGGATGGTATCCTGAAGAAAGAGGAACTGATCCATATAGATTAAAGTTGCTAGAAGCCTACATACTCTATCACGCAGCGCAGGGGTCATCAGAAAATTCTGACCACTCTGCTCATCCCAGGTAACAGGGTCTGGGGCTTGTGTCACCCTCTAGGACGGGTCGCCCGACACTGGTGGGCAAAAGGTGGTGCAAAGACCAAAAGAGTCGAAACACGGGCACAAGTATTCTCTCTACTCTCAAGTATTCTACTTACTCTACTTCTCAAGTTCTAACAGAGCACAGTACTACTTTGGGTTGGGACTCTCTCGACAACCTCCTTTCTTCTCCTCTCTCAGCCTAGATCCTGTCTCCACAGTCTAAAGTAACTTAACAAGCGGAACTCATTGTGTATCAATGTATCAAGTATTTTGGCAGTAAAGAAGAGTTTATTTATTTTAACAGGACTCTGGGATTCTTGTCCAAGCACCAACACAGCCATGACACCTTCCTTGGGTCATCTCCCCTTTCTGTGGGTGGTGGTACCAATAAGTCGGGTGTGTCACAGCTCCACTCTAGACCACCGCGATAACTACCCAAGGGACCCCCAAACAGCCCGGCAGGTTACTGACCACAGGGGAAAGGGTATAGTCAGCCTATTCAAAATAAAAGCAGGTGTGCCATCATACCTGTGTGCCCAACCGGCACTGGCATCACAACAGCATAACACCTGGCTGGGCTTTATCTCGACCACACACTACACTAGTGGAGTCACACAGCACCATCTGGCAAATGACCGGTCACGCCTCCCAGCGGTCTGGGACACCACACTGACCATTTACTGTTAGGAGAGAACTCCCCCTGTTCCAGCCTTTTGTTCATTCCTTATAGGAATTGTTAACAGGTGAAAAACTTAGAATCCCTTGGACTTCTCAGTATAGCTACAAATCAAATCAATGAGGACCAGGAAAGTCACCCAAATAATAAGCAAGTATGTCAACAGGGGCACATAAGCTTTAGAACACACTGGCTTGAAAGAGTTACCTGAAAATGTGCCACATATTCGTGTCCTTCTTTCCCAATTTCAGAAGTTAAAGAATATTCTAGCAATTTTCAATATCTTTACATTATTCATTAGTTTAGCCTCAGGCTTCTCATATGTGGCAATCAGAATAGACAATCTTAATGATTTTTGCTATGGTCAAGTTCATTTTTCTCGGGAATGTTATCCTGATTATAGCAGATAATTCTATAGTATGTTCTCAATAGGTGAACATTCCGATAATGAATTCATGGCTTTCCTCTGATTAAGACTGTAGATGAGCGAACCAAACCCATCCAACCTGGACAAGCTTTGTTAAAAGTTTGTTTTCGCTAAACCTGATAAAATCGCATTGAACACATGAGAAAAAGGAGAAGGAAGGAGAACAGGACCTAAAGCCTTATTCACACCTCCCGTGAAATTGTCTGATTGCGTGACCCACGACCTTGGACAATTTTAGGGGATATACTCTGACATGTCCTAGTGCAAAGGCGGATCTGCTCAATAAAAGTTTATGGTATCCGTATTTTTACTGGTTCCACGTATTAACACCCCCCCCCCCCCCCTTCAAAGACCTGGCAGCACATCCCCACAGATGAGCACCCCTCTCAACCCAATTCACCCCCACCCTCAAACCTGGCAGAGGATCCCCATAGATGAGTGCCCCACCACCACCACCCTTGACCTGGCAGAGAATCCACAAAAAGGAATTCACGTCTCATCTGAATCGGCATAGCCCCCTGCTGCTTCCTTCTCACAGCTCTCAGGCAGAAGAGCAATGTTGTTTCTGGAAGGAAGCGGCTATGTTTTTCTAAGCCTGGACTAAACCCTTTAACCTCTTAAGGGCGCATGACGTACCCGTACGCGGTCCCGGGTGCCGCTTGTAGCCCGGGACCGCGGGTATTAGCGGGTATGGTCCAATCGCCGTGCCCGCTAATACAGTAATCAGATGCAGCTGTTAAACATGACAGCTGCATCCGATTACCGGATGCAGCACTGGTGTCTAATGGAGGAGATCGCTCCTCCGGGATGTTGTCCCGGAGGAGCGATCTCCGTTACTGCTGCCAGCCGGGGACTGCTCCAAGATGGCGCCGTCCCCGGCTCGGCACTTGTTTGTTTTCGGCTGCAGCAGCCGAAAGCAAACGAGTGCCGATCTTATTGATCTTTGCTGTATAACTATACAGCAAAGATCTCAATGAGAGATCAAAGTGTATATACTAGAAGTCCCCCAGGGGGGCTTCTAGTATATGTGTAAAAGAAATGTGCGCAATCAAGGTACCGATAGAAAGAACACATCATGGCGCAAAAAATGACACCTCACACAGCCCCATAGACTAAAGGATAAAAGCGCTATAAGCCTGGGAATGGAGCG
The DNA here is from genome assembly GCF_027789765.1 of Dendropsophus ebraccatus. Classification (NCBI taxonomy): domain Eukaryota; kingdom Metazoa; phylum Chordata; class Amphibia; order Anura; family Hylidae; genus Dendropsophus; species Dendropsophus ebraccatus. Next base: position 183,756,497 of record NC_091455.1, on the reverse strand, counting down.
ATTTTAAGGAACGTATATTTGTTAACAATGGTTTGAATTTTTTACAGGCCATCAGATACAAGAAAAGATATACATGTTATATATCTTTTTTATCGTAACAACTTGAGGAATATGCATAATAAGTCAGTTTTACCCCAGGGCGAATGGTGTAAAAACACATTCCCCCCAAATAAAAGAAATGTGTTGTTTTTTTTTCAATTTCACCACACTTTGAATTTCGCAGTGTACTGTATGCAAAAATTCAGCCCGTCATTGCAAAGTACAATTAGTGACGTGCTATGGGCTTTTAAACACAAGGAGGAAAAAACGAAAACGCAAAAACAAAAATTGGCCCCGTCCTTAAAGGGTTAATTCACTGTCAGCTAGGCTGCCATGGGATGACCAGAAAGGGAATGGGGAGGACACAGAAAGGTAGCCCTAAACTTTTTCCCACCCAGCTGTCCCTGCTTACTTACCTCAAGACAACCCTAGGTGGCTGCGGGCAACTAGACGGTGTTCCCTAACCTGTGCCAAAAATGTATATGATGGGCAATGGTGATGTAGGCTGGAGGGGCTGACCAGAGGTGGTAACATCACACAGGAGGGGGGGATAGAGCTCCTATTAGACAAAGTGATTTTTAACGATTACTGGTATACTATTGCAAACGAGATCGCTAATCGTTAACCTGAAATTGTTCAACATATTACCCAGAATGATAATTGTTAGTTGTGATCGTTACTACGACCGTTTATGCCATCTGATCCCAGCAAATGAAAGAACGAATTACACTGAACGATTAGTGAACGAATGTGGAATTACAGCGGCAGATTAACAATGATTTGGTGTCAGCCCCAAACAAACAATGAACGATTTCTCGTTGGTCATTTCATAGTTACCTGCATTTACACTAAACGTTTTGCTTTTAAATTTGAACAATAATTTGAACAATAATAACCCCATGTTATAGGGCGCTTAGTTCCATTGAAGGGAATAGAGCTTAAAGGGGTTATCCAGCGCTACAAAAACATGGCCACATTTCCCCCTCTTTTGTCTCCAGTTCAGGTGTGGTTTGCAATTAAGCTCCATTTACTTCACTGGAACTGAGTTTGAAACCCCACCCAATCTGGAGACAAGAGAGGGTTAAAAACAGCCATGTTTTTGTAGCACTGGATATCCCCTTTAACTGAAGACCACACCGGAACTGGAGACACGAATGGTGTTGTCTCTGGAACAAAGTGGCCATGTTTTTGTAGCGCTGGATAACCCCTTTAAGGTGAACTCCTTGCTTTACACCTGGAACATCAGTCATAGCATATGGTTTATTTAATATATCCGTTTTACCTTATTTCCATTGAAGGTGAGAATACGTCTGGATTTCTATGAACTATGTACTTCCTTATGATTTTATTGGCAAAAAATCACCAACTCCATACAAATCTATCAGAAATTATTAAGAAGAACCCATGACCCATAATGTTTATAATGCATTACAGATGTACGCCTGACCTCCTAAAAGAGGCGAGAGGAGAATCTAAAAGCAAATAGGCAAGAAAAATGGATTCAGACTGCCATCAAGTGTCTATAAGGATGAATAAGCAGCAAGCGCTAGCCGAAGAAGTCGCTTGTGATCCTTCTAAAATGCATCTAAACTAAATGAATGACAATAGCAGAACATGCATATTTTATGAATCCCTTGTTGTCATTGTTCTGAATTTCACGGTTATAATAAGCAGGAAAAAAAAACACAGACACAATGCAGAACAATTTCAATTTGCTGCACTTTACAGCAACAAAGTCAATGGGACACATGTATCCCTGTGTCACATTCTATATACACCATGGTCCAAACACCTAACATTTATATATAGTAAAAAAAGAATACAGACATAAAAGGTTGGACTACAACTAAAATAGTTACATCATTTTTTTTTTACTATGCGTTAGGGAACCATTCTTCTGCTTGTACTGCTAACTAGAAGAAGTAGGGTTGAGCATAGCCAGAGGAAAAGTAGAACAAGCACACCCCTGGGTCAGCGCTTTCCTTCAGTTTGAACATTAGATCCAAATTGTGAAATACCCAACATCAGGGAAAAATAGGGCCTATTTCATACAAATTTCAGTATATTTGCAAGAATAGCTTAAAGGGGTGCTCCGGGGGGGGGGGGGGGGGGGGACTTTTTTACACATCAACTGGTGGCAGAAAGTTATACAGATTTGAAATTTTCTTCTATTTAATAAAAAAATAAAAAAAAAACTCCAGTCTTTCAGTACTTATCAGCTGCAGTATGTCCAGCGGGAAGTTGTGTATACTTCCCAGTCTGACATGGTGCTTTCTGCTGCCACCTCTGTTAGTAGAGCAGAAGAGGTTTTCTATGGGGATTTGCTACTGCTCTGGACAGTTCCTGACATGGACAGAGGTGGCAGCAGAGAGCACTGTGTCAGACTGGAAAGAATACAGCAGGACCTACAGCAGCTAATAAGTACTGGAAGACTTGAGTTGTTGTTGTTGTTGTTTTTTTGTTTGTTTTTTTAATAGATGTAATTTACAAATCTGTATAACTTTCTGCCACCAGTTGATTTGGGAAAAAATTCTCTAGAGCACCCATTTAAGTTGCTGTTATATGACATTGTTAGGGTCTACACTGTGTTTGTTCATACACCAGGTAATGTTCTTGGTGCATATGCCAAATGGTACTTTAACCTGATGGATGCCAAAAGAGTAAGAATGTCCCTGGTATACATATAATTACTGCATGAGAAAGCAATGCTTGCTTGCAGTCATTATATACATTTTTTTAAAGCAAATGTACCATCAGGTAGATCGCTTTAAAGGGGTACTCCCGGACGGGGGGTATTTTTCAGGATCGCCGGGGAGGGGTTGGAAATTGAAACCGGAGGTCACTTACCACCCCTGTTCCAGCGCCGGTGCCCGGATCGAGCCGCCCGGTGACGTGACGTCTAAAGGCAGCTTTGCCATTCAGAATAAAAATTCAGTTTAAGGTTACAAACCCACTTGGCGGGTCTGCAGCGAGTCTCCATGCTGCGTTTTTTCAGCGAGACTCGCTGCAGATCCCGGCCCTATGCTTTTAATGGCAGACAAACACGCAGCAGGGATGTACATCCCTGCTGCGAGTTTGTCTGCAGCCCTCCCCATTAACCCCCCGGCCGCCGGAGCTGATTTCTTTTTTATAGTTAGTTAAGTTAGTTAATACGGTTGAAAAAAGACACATGTCCATCAAGTTCAACCAAGGAGGGGATGGATACAGGGAAGGGGGAGGGGCGATAGGTTCTATACATATGCATTTATATTATTTTGCTCTAAGAACTTGTCTAGGCCGGTTTTGAAGCCCTCTACTGTTTTTGCTGTGACCAGATCCTGTGGTAGACTGTTCCACAGATTCACAGTTCTCATGGTAAAGAAGGCTTGTCGCCTCCGGAGATTGAACCTTTTTTTCTCCAGGCGGAGGCAGTGCCCTCTTGTCCTTTGAGGGGGTTTTACCTGGAACATCTTTTCCCCATATTTCTTGTAGGGGCCATTTATATATTTAAATAAGTTAATCATATCTCCCCTTAAACGTCTCTTCTCCAGACTAAACAAATGTAATTCTTTTAATCTCTCCTCATAACTAAGATGCTCCATTCCCCTTATTAGTTTAGTTGCCCGTCTTTGTACCCTCTCCAGCTCTAGAACATCCTTTTTATGAATCGGGTTCCAAAACTGGACAGCATACTCCAGATGAGGCCGCACCAAAGCTTTATAAAGCGGTAATATTATATCCCTGTCCCGTGAGTCCATGCCTGTTTTAATGCATGACAATATCCTGCTGGCCTTAGAAGCCACTGACTGACATTGTGTGCTGTTCTGTAGTCTATTATCTACAAGTACACCCAGATCCTTCTCCATCAGCGACTCTCCCAGTGTAACTCCCCCCAGGACATGTGATGCATGTGGGTTATTAGTACCCAGGTGCATAACTTTACATTCATCCACATTGAACCTCATTTGCCAAGTGGACGCCCAAACACTCAGTGTGTCTAAGTCATCCTGTAACATCTGCACATCCTCCATAGACTGTACTGTACTACAAAGCTTGGTGTCATCTGCAAAGACAGAAACATTGCTGTTAATTCCATTCTCAATATCATTAATAAACAAGTTAAACAGAAGAGGGCCCAGTACTGACCCTTGGGGTACACCACTTATTACCGGGGACCATTCGGAGTAGGAATCATTGACCACCACTCTCTGGGTACGATTATTAAGCCAGTTTTCAATCCAGTTACACATTAAATTTTCCAAACCGATAGACTTTAACTTACCCATCAGACGTCCATGAGGAACTGTGTCAAACGCTTTTGCAAAATCCAGGTACACTATATCCACAGCCGCGCCGCCATCCAGGCTTCTACTTACCTCTTCATAGAAACATATTAGGTTGGTTTGACAGCTTCTGTCCTTAGTAAAACCATGCTGGTTATCACTTATAATACTATTAGCCACTACATATTCCTGGATGTAGTCCCTTATAAGCCCCTCAAATAGTTTCCCCACAATGGACGTTAAGCTTATGGGTCTATAGTTACCTGGGGAAGTTCGAGAGCCCTTTTTGAAGATCGGTATTACATTTGCCTTACGCCAGTCCCTCGGCACAATACCAGTAAGCAAAGAATCACGGAATATTTCATACAAGGGTAGAAAAATAACAGAACTGAGTTCCCTAAGAACTCTGTGTAATCCATCAGGCCCTGGAGCTTTGGTTACATTGAGTTTGTTTAATTTATCTTGGACCATATCTATAGTAAACCAGTTCAGTATATTACATGTGTTAGCTGCACTGGCCCCACCCACCTCAGTACTGGCCCCACCCACCACAGCTCCATCCTCTTTTGTATATACAGAACTGAAGAACCCATTAAGTAACTCAGCTTTCTCCTGATCCCCAGTTATTAATTCCCCGTCGCCATTATTTAGGGGTCCTACATGCTCTGACCTTGGTTTTTTTGCATTAATATATTTGAAGAATTTTTGGGGGTTTCTTTTGCTATCTATAGCTACCTGCCTTTCATTGTGAATTTTTGCTGCTTTTATTACATTTTTACAGGTTTTGTTGACTTCTTTGTAATGTTTAAATGCTACAGCTGACCCCTCTGATTTATATTTTTTGAATGCCCCTTTTTTCTCATTTATAGCCCTTCTAACCTCGGTTGTAAGCCATGTGGGATTGGATTTTAACCGTTTATATTTGTTACCCATAGGAATATATTTGGCAGTACAGTTATTTAATGTGGATTTGAAGATTTCCCATTTATTAGCTGTATCCGTATGTGACAGCAGCCGCTCCCAGTCTATGCCCTAAAGTTCTGCCCTTAACCCAGGAAAATTGGCCCTTTTAAAATTAAGAGTTTTTGCCCTCCCAACATGTTTTTCTTTTCTACACTTTAAGCTAAAAGTCACTATATTGTGGTCACTATTACCCAGGTGTTCATGGACAGTGACATCCCCAACCAGCTCGGCGTTGTTAGAAATAACCAGATCCAACAAGGCATCACTTCTAGTTGGCTCCTCCACAAACTGGCCCAGAAAATTATCCTGCAGGAGGTTAAGAAATTCCCTCCCCTTTGTGGTTTTAGCTGAACCGTGACCCCAATCTATATCTGGGTAGTTGAGGTCCCCCATTACCACTACTGTCCCCTCCCGGGCAGCCCGCTCTATTTGTCTATTCAACTGGCCATTTACCTCCTCAGTAAGGTTGGGGGGGTCTATAGATTACACCAAGAATAATTTTTTCACTCTTTACCTCCTTCTGTAGTTCTACCCACAATGCTTCCACATCATCACAGTCATCGCCCACTATTGCATCTTTTACACGATCCCGGCTCCGGCGGTTCCCGATGTCTTCAGCAAGCCGGAGCGGGGACCAGGTGAAGTATATGCTCCAGCCAGCCGCCCGCAGCCCCGGCCGCCCGATCGCCCCCCCGCAGCCCCGGCCGCCCGATCGCCCCCCCCGCAGCACCGATCGCACGCAGCCCCGGCCGCCCGATCGCCCCCCCCGCAGCACCGATCGCTTACACTCCCCCCTGCAGCCCCGGCCGCTCGATCGGGGGGGCGTGCGATCGGTGCTGCGGGGGGGCGTGCGATCGGTGCTGCGGGGGGGGGATCGGTCGGCCGGGGCTGCGGGGGGCGATCGGGCTGCGGGGGGGCGATCGGGCGGCCGGGGCTGCGGGGGGGCGATCGGGCGGCTGGCTGGAGCATATACTTCACCTGGTCCCCGCTCCGGCTTGCTGAAGACATCGGGAACCGCCGGAGCCGGGATCAGGTGAAGTATCAGCTCCGGCGGCCGGGGGGTTAATGGGGTGGGCTGCAGACAAACTCGCAGCAGGGATGTACATCCCTGCTGCGTGTTTGTCTGCCATTAAAAGCATAGGGCCGGGATCTGCAGCGAGTCTCGCTGCAAAAACGCAGCATGGAGACTCGCTGCAGACCCGCCAAGTGGGTTTGTAACCTTACAAAGTTTTTATGAATCACCCGTGTGCACATGGATATATCAATGGAACTCCATCTTGGCATCCTGCTTAGGCCGCAGTTAAAGTCCACATATCAGCTGTGTGGCAGAGACCTCCACGATGGGAAGGAGGCCAAACAGTAGCGTCTTCACAAAGTCACGCGACGTTTCTGAGTAGTAATCTCCTTCCTTTAACCCCTTTAACCTCCCAAATTTAGATTTTTGGCTTACATCTTCCTTCTTTTTCACCTTCCAAGACCCCTAACCTTTTTCCACTGACAGTTGCATAAGAGCTTGTTTTTTGTGGGACAAGTTGCATTTTTTATTGGCCTTGATTTTAAAATATAATGTATTATGAAACCGGGAAAAAAATATTTGTAGGCCAAAATTGTTCTTGCATTTTGAAGGAAACTCAGACACAATTACACTACATTTAGCCCATTTCAAGTTATAACTTTCAAAATCTAAATCAACTGTATATGTGATATTAAGCAAGTTTGCAATATACTGTACATTTATTTTTATTTTTTTTTAATTATGCTGAGTCTCCTGATAACTCAAAAAAATGAATGTAAATTGCAAGCTTGCTTTATATCACATCCACTGTTAATATAGGTTTTGAAAGTTATAACGACAGGGACACTTTAAAGGGGTTATCCAGCGCTACAAAAACATGGTCACTTTTCCCCCTACTGTTGTCTCCAGTTCAGGTGCAGTTTGCAATTAAGCTCCATTTACTTCAATGGAACTGAGTTTCAAAACTCCACCCAAACTGGAGACAACAGTAGGGGGAAAGTGGCCATGTTTTTGAAGCGTTGGATAACCCCTTTAGGTCTATAGGCCCATAGGTAACTCATTAGGCTACACGTCCTCAGTCCTCGATGGTGACATATAGCCCCCTGGGCTTAAAACCATAAGTAACTGAAGTCTAAGGATTCAAACTTGAACATTAGATTCCACACAGGAATTTGTAGGAGGAGATGATTCCACCAAAACCAGCCATAACATTAAAACCATCTGCATTATATTTTGTAAACCTCCTTTGTGCTGTCATGACAACCCAGACCCATTAAGGTTTTGAATCCACCAGACTGCTGAAAGTATCCTGTAGAATCTGTCCCTAAGACATTAATAGCAGACCCATGGTGCACCAAGGATCCAGCACATCCCAGAGATGCTCAATTGGGTTGAAATTGGGGAATGTGGAGGGTAAAGTGACTCTGTACACACAATCTGACCCCTCCTAACCGCTTGTACCTTCTTATAGCTGCTTTTAATCCAAGATCTAACCCGGGTCCGTTTGGCAGTTGATGCAGTTATTGTCCTAAAAAACAACTTTTAAACCTGCAGCCCTGTGTCAAATTGGCGTGGCCTAGAGTGTCTGTGCCCTAGGCTTGCACCGCCCCTCTATCCCTCCTCCCCACCCTCTTTACAATTAGGAATGCCCCTGGGAAGGTTTTTTACTATTCATCCTTTGTCAAAACACTGCACATGTGCCTTAACTATCCAGCACATGTGCAGTGTTCAGACAAGTGATGAATAGGAAAAATTCTGCCTGGGGCATTCCTAATGGTGAAGAGGGTGGGGAGGAGGGATGGAGGGATGGAGGGGCGGTGCAAGCCTAGGGCACAGACACTCTAGCCCATGCCAATTTGACACAGGGCTTCAAGTTTAAAAGTTGTTTTTAGGACAATAACTGCATCACCTGCTGAACGGACCCAAGGGCAGATTTTGGATTAAAAGCAGCTATCTGAAGGTACAAGTGGTTTGGGGGGGGGGGGCAGATTTTGGGTACAGAGTCGCTTTAAGGGTCCTATTAGACAAAGCGATCTACAAGAGGAAGAAAGAGCCTATAAGTGACTACATCTCAAATTTTCTAATACAGTACTTTGCTTAAAAAAATTACTATAAAGTGGCTAAAGTCTTCTGCCATGGTTTAAACCATGATAAATTAGGACCCTTGGCTTTTCCATTCATTAGAGGGGCTTTTTTTTTAGCTTCATTAGAGGGGCAACAACTGCACTTACTTCTCATTACTGAAGGAAGTCATGACAGGTAATGTTGGGGGTTTTACCCTTAGCAATGTGAAACCTCTTACCCCTCAGTGACTGGAGCTATATGACCCACACTAAGAACAGAGCAAGAGGCAGATCACAGCCACATCCACTCTCCAAACTCACAGTTTTGGCATATGTCCAATCTTGTACTCTCATAATTCATTGAAGGTTGTATGGGGGAAAAGAAGTTGAATAATGTAACAAACTCTCTTTGTCCAATACCTGCCGTAATATAAACCAAGCAGCAGAAACAATCTATATACATGATATTTTAGGGACAGGGTGCATGGTCATAGTTTGCTTCTCGACAACTTAAAAGGAACTGTCTCCAGTCCTAGTTTATAAGCCCAGTAGGTGGCGCTGTTGCACTAACCAGAGCTGAGTCTTGAGCTGCAGTATGTTTAGACTTTGTTATGTCATAACATCTCATAACAACTGCTCCGTGTTATTAGTAAACAACTAAATATGGAGAAAAGAAAAGGAAATATATTGCTAGTCTTAAAGAGACATACAACATTAAATATAGATTGTTATAATGATGTGGCAAGCGGTTTCAAGATACTTGATGTGCTTTTTAATCATAAATGTATAGGTTGCCTCTTCCTGTTTACGCTGTTCACCATGAAGGGAAAGTATTGTGAAGTTTGAATACAGTAGATTAGACAATTACGCATGTTATTATATATAATATGTTCATTTATTTAATTTTTTTTTACATGTTTTATTTGTATAATGGGAAGGGGGGGGGAGTAGCTTTGACATATTTTTAAAAACATTTTTATTTTTTTACACTTTTTAAGTCTGGGGAACTATTACCATACTGGTCAATGCATTGCATGGCTTTGCATGGCTTTCTGGAGGCGGCCAGTCGGCTGATGTCCACTGCTGTCCTGGGAGAAAAGTGATATTATGCTGCTGATCCACCAATGTCCACTACTGTTCATAGAGGACACATAATGGGGCAGGCATGGGTCATCTGGTGACAGGCCATACCCATACCCTTACGGCATTGGTCATCTAGAGGTTATTCAGGATCAAAAAAATTGTATTTAAAGGCAGAATAGAAAAAAAAGATATGGTGCGTGCAGGGGGTGAGGAAAACAAAATGAAAAATGTATACTTACCAGTCCCTGTGCCCCACCCCCAGCATCCTCCTGCTGTCCTTACTGCAACATCACGACCCAGCTGATGGTTGCTGATGGGGCAGGACAACGCTGCAGTCACTAATTGGCTGAGCAGGTTCCTTCCCCCGGATCATGACATACCAGGAAGCCAGGAGAAAATAATATCTGGCGGAGCCTGTTGACTCTGTGGGGACTGGTAAGTATACATTCTCTATTATGTGGCCCCCACCCTCTGCTCACACTGTAATTTCTGTTCTACTGTCCTACGTTAAGTATAACTATCAACCTACGATATATAATTTACTAATATAGTGTTATCACAAATAGTACTGGCTTCAGGGTGCTTCTGCATGCTTCACCCTTGACAAGAACTGCAAACTGAGTATTGTCTACAGAGCCCCGAATTATTCCTTTTTTCTCAGACAACCCATCATCCTCTGATGTCACAGGAGGCTTGGCTGGATCTTGTCTCTCAGCTGTATTCCACCCACCTGTGTGATGTTACTACCTACGACCTGCCCCTCCAGCCTACCACATCACTCCCCATCATATACACCGATACATCTTAATAGGGAAGTCCGGCGAAAATTTTTATTAGGGTGCCTTCACACCTAGCGACTCGCAGCGTAAATTACGCTGCGAGTCTGTCAGGTCCTTGCAGATCGCTTTCACTACATACACGCAGCGGTCTGAACGACAGCTGCGTGTATGTAATTCTGCCGGCCCCTTAACCCCTTCAGCTCCCGCCCGGCTCCCGCTCCCACTCCGCTGTATACATTACCTCTCCTTGCTGCACGGGTCCCGGCGTACTGCTCTCCCGCCCGGCCAATCAGTGGCTGCGGCAGGGCAACACACTGATTGGCCGGGCGGGAGAGCAGTACGCCGGGACCCGTGCAGCGAGGAGAGGTAATGTATACAGAGCGGGAGCGGAGCAGGAGCCGGGCGGCAGCTGAAGGGGTTAAGGGGCCAGCAGAATTACACACAGCGGTCATTCAGACCGCTGCGTGTATGTAGTGAAAGTGATCTGCCAGGACCTACCCGACTCGCAGCGTAATTTACGCTGCGAGTTGCTAGGTGTGAAGGGTGCCTTAAAGTATTGTATTGCCCCCCAAAAGTTATACAAATCACCCATATACACTTTTTACAGGAAATGCTTATACATTGTTTTTTTCCCTGCACTTACTACTGCATCAAGGCTTCATTTCCTGGATAAAATGGTGATGTCACTTCCTGGATAAAATTGTGATGTCACAACCCGACTCCCAGAGCTGTGCGGGCTGTGGCTGCTGGAGAGGATGATGGCAGAGGGATGCTCAGTGTCCCTCCAGTGCCCAGTGTCCCTCAGTGTCCTCCTGCCATCCTCCTCTCCAGCAGCCACAGCCCGCACAGCTCTGGGAGTCGGGGCGTGACATCACCATTTTATCCAGGAAGTGACATCCCCATGTTATCCAGGAAGTGACATCACCATGTTATCCAGGAAGTGAAGCCTTGATGCAGTAGTAAGTGCAGGGAAAAAAGCTCTTTATAAGCATTTCCCATAATAAATGTATATGGGTGATTTGTATAACTTTTGGGGGCAATACAATGCTTTAATAAAAAATTTCGCCGGACTTCTCCTTTAATTGGGGCACTAAGAGTGTGTTCATAAAGTCAGGTTTTTAATTGCAATTATTGAAACCAATGCCAGGAAAAGATTAAAGGTAAAGACAGGTCGTTTTAAATCCTTTCCTGGCTTTGTTTTAATTAATTGCAACGCAAAATCTGAATGTGCAAACGTATCATTAGGCTATGTTCACACACAGCATTTTTTATGTATTTTTCTAAAATGGTAAACATGGCGATTTTTTTATCGCAATTGTGTAATTTATGGAATAATTGTGGAAAAGCAGCTGCAAAATGCATCAAAAACATTGCAAAATGACCATGTGTGAACACAGCCTTAGGGAGTGTGAGGAGTAATGACATCATGCTGCCTTAAGCCCCTATTAAACGGGGTGATATGGAGGAGCAAATGAGCACTGTCAGCTGCGAGTGGGTAAGAGCCGGGGGAGCCGCAAACAGGTGCGGGGGGGCGAGCCGCGGGGAGTTGCCCGGGTGATCGCTATATCATCCGGGCAGCCCATAGCATATAGCAGCAGTCTGCTGCCGCCACTACTATTTCGCGGAGCGACGGCAGCAGATTGTTGCTATCCTGGTCGTTTGTCTTTCAACATGTTGAAAGACAAATGGCAGCAACGATCAGCTGACATAGTTCATGTCGACTGATTGTTGTCTCCCATTACACCAATTATCTGCCGTAACAGACGATATTGGTTAAATATGGGCACATACGGCATTGTAGTTTTTTTCTGGCTTTTTTTTTGGGGGGGGGGGGGGCCTAAAAAACGCCAGGCAAAAAGTGTGTGTGAGGGCACACTGAACCATGTTTATTTTTTCACCTGATGTCGGAGTATGTATTTGAGGGGGTTTGGGGTGATGATCAAAACTTTTTACAGGTCTCAATGACATGTCAAAAGTTGTTATTTTTAATGACACTAACACTTTAAGCACTTTAATTTCCACTGAAGTGAGTGGAGCCAAGCTGCCATACCACACACAAGCTGAGGACAAGTGTGGCGCTGTTTTTTGGAAGAAAGCAGCCACGTTTTTCCAATCCTAGATGAAAGTCCCTAAAATCTACTTTCTTCTCTTGCCAGATGTAGAAAAAATAAATGTGACTTTTCACTACCAACATGGGAGACGTCATGCCCTTGACTCTTGAAGACAAATCCAATTAGGAAAGCACAATGTTAGAGACACCGCTGTCACAAAAATAGCTTTGTAATTATTTTAATAATTATGAAAGTGACAGATATATTTTACAGGGCAAATCGAAAACCAGAGGGCATTGTCTGTTGTCACTTTCTGTACCTGTAGCTGATGTGACATGATGTGATCTGACGTCCTGTAATGCTTATTGTACACACTGACAACTTCATTCAGTGACACACAATTCATGCCATTTCAGAACGCTTTACCCGATCTGTTAAAGTGATGCTGAGCCAGGTAATGGGTTTGACGTGGGTTTGGAAATCAGTGTAAGGAAAGGTATGATGATGGAATTAGCTGCTCATTACATCATCAGGAATACAGTAAGTTATCCATTCCCGACTCCATAAGTGGAGAACTAAACAGACATTGATGGCTTATTCCTGATCTGTGGTGGCCACTTTGAAGTGAACTCCAACAGTCGCTCACACAAAGTAGTAGCCTCTTGGATGACGTTTGACCAGCTGCTATAGATCTGGAGGTCCTACTATCTACAAACAGCATGGCCTACCTAGGTGTTTTTCACAGGGTTGCACCAACCACTTGTATATCATGTCTTGCAATTGATAAGCCACTAGCTATTTCCAGAATCACCCTGACCACCAGTTATGTGCCTATACAACTTTAATTTGTTTAACAAAACAAAGTGAGGCTATGTTCACACAATAATCTTCAACGGCTTTAATAAAGGAGGTTGTTTAACATACTTTGGCGTCCGTCATTGCAAAGGTGGCCATTGGTACTTTGTTTAAAGTGATATTGTCACCCCCTTTCCATATACAGAGTTCTCAGCACCATTTTTAAGTTTATATAAAGGATTTCTTGGTGGTCTCTCCCCTGAAAAATGTATGTTATTGTTGGTGGACAGTGGCGTAGGGGCGGGCTTGATGACTGTGGAACTCCATATCTCTTCCTACATTAGCAGTGTAGGCCCTCCTCCATTACATCATCACGTTTAGACCTCCCCCGCAGCATCTTCAGAATGGGCCGACCTAGAGGCATAGCCCCGCCTTCTGTGACAGTGATCCGGGGGGGACAGGGCCTAGGCCTCTAGTTTGGCTTATTCCAATGGCTGCAGAGGGGGTGGGGCCTAAACGCCAATGATGTCAAGGAGGGGCAGTACCTACAGTGCCAATGTGAGTGGAGATATGAGGCACCGTGGTCGTTAAGCCCCACCCCTACAGCACCCCTACATCTAAAAACCAGGGGCGTAGCTAGGATTCATGGGGCCCATAAATCCTGTATGTCCCCAACACCCATAGATAGCCAACTTTCAAACACACACAATGACACACAAATATATACACACACAGAGGCACCATTAACATTTATACAGATAAGCTACTGACATACACACATTTAGGCTTTGTTCACACGTCGTATGAGACCGGCCGTTCTGTGACCCCGGACGGGTCACAGAACGGCTGGTCTCTGGCCGGATCATTTCTAACTTAAGTACCGGCCGAATGATCTTTCCGGCCGCAGAGCTCTGATGCGGGCACATCAGCGCACGCCCGCATCAAAGCTTCCCATAGCACACAGTGAAGCGAGTGGCCGGAGCCGCTCGCTTCACTGTGTGAACAGACAGGGCTTTCTGCGGCCGGAATTCACTGAATTCCGAACGCAGAAAACTGACATGTCATTTATTTGCGGCCCTGTATGGGATCCCGGCCAGAACGCATACGATGTGTATACACCCTGGCCGGGATCCCATTGAAAATAATTGTGTAACAACAACAGTCCGCACACCCTAAGTCGTATGGTTGGGTGCTAGTGCAGAGGGATTCCTCAATCCCATAAAACATATAAACAGAGGCACTGCACTCTCAGAGGCTTGTATGCTGGTGAAATTTTATTCAGAAGAAAATCATATCACAATCCAACCAGATCAAGTAGTGTGAATTAAAGTAGAAAAGTAATGCTACGGGCGACGTTTCGGTCGTGCTTCCGACCTTCCTCAGGCCTATGTAGCCATACTGGAGAACAAGTGTGTAGTATAGAAGATCTTCTATACTACACACTTGTTCTCCAGTATGGCTACATAGGCCTGAGGAAGGTCGGAAGCACGACCGAAACGTCGCCCGTAGCATTACTTTTCTACTTTAATTCACACTACTTGATCTGGTTGGATTGTGATATGATTTTCTTCTGAATAAAATTTCACCAGCATACAAGCCTCTGAGAGTGCAGTGCCTCTGTTTATATATTATACCCATTGAAAATAAGGCATTGTTCCACCGCGCCAAAAGTATGGCCATTGTGGCCTTTGGCAACAACAGACATACTTTTACGTAGTGTGAACATAGCCTTACACTTGAATGTGATTACACTAGTGATAACATACACACCATGAAAAGACCATATACAGGGAAATCATCCCCCAAGTTTAATAAGAACCAGAAATAATAGCTGCAGCATTTTCTTTTAGTGGTGAGTTCTTTTATTAGAGCCCAGCATTAATAGAAACTGCTGCAGAACATCTTTGGAAGCAAACCTGTCAATCACTTGAGACACTGCTGACACACACACACACACACCAGTATTACAGACACTACAGTATATACATATATAGCCACAGATACATGCACACACTGACATATACATATACCCACAGATACATACATACACTCACTGACATATACATATATACACAGACACATATGTACACACACTGACACACATACACAGCACTTACAGCTACCAGGCTTCCCCCTCCTCCTTCTGTAGTAGGCTGATCCTTACACAGAGGTATTGAGGACCTTTGGGTCATGTGATAAGGTCCTTCATCCCTCTCCTTCTGATGTGCAGCCCGCTTACCCTGCACTACAGTGAGCGGGCTGAAGAATACAGTGAGGGGTCCTTCTTCCTCTGCGGGAGGGGGGATGCGGTGGTCAGCTGTCCGTGGCACACCTAACATGAAGGCAGAGCAGGGCTTTTTGGGGCCCCCTTCTTGCAAGGGCCCCATAGCAGTCGCCTTGCCTGCCTTCATGGTAGCTACACCACTGCCACCAACAATAACATGCATTTTTGAGGGAAGAGACCACTAAGATAGATAGATAGATAGATAGATGTCCCATTGCTATCAGCAAAATGGGGGGTACCTCTGAGCTTAGACTAATCCCCTTTTTGGTAGCAGTTAAAGCGGTATTCCACTCAAACATAACTTTTCATATGTTGCTGCTTATGGTGAGACTAACAATTCCTCCAATAGTTGTTATTATCTATTCAATCTCCTTCCCCCAGCTGCTGCTTTCTGCTAAAGACACAAAAATCTGTGGGCAAGCCTTTTTTCCCCATCTCCCCCTCCTTCCCCCTCCCTTCTGAGACACCTAATGTAAGCTAGACTGGCTTTATCTGAAACATTGTAGCTTCTTTGTAATGCTGGGAGGATTAATAACAGTAGGTTCATCAGCAACTTGACCTCAGAATAAGCCTCCCAGCTTTACAAAGAAGCTACAATGTTGCAGATACAGCCTGCCAGGGACTTGTTTACACCAGCTGTCTCATAAGGGAGGGAGGAAGAGACAGAGAGAATGGCTCACACACAGATTTTTGTGTTTTCAGCAGAAAGCAGCTGCTCAGAAGTGGAGGAAGGAGACTAATTAGACAATAAAAAGTATTGAAGGAATTGTTAGTCTCACCATGGGCAGCAAAATATGAAAAGTTATGTTTGAGTGCAATACCTCTTTAAAGGACAGGAATAATTATTATATAAAAACAATGTTCAATAAGAAGAGTCCCGATAGTGGACATAAATGTCTACCATTGAAAAATCCCTTTAAGTCCCAGCAGTATGTCATCTACGTGTTTCATGTAGTTAAATGTAACTTTACATGTAAAATCGCCCAATTCGGGTTAAGGAAACATTGACTGAACGGTAATAGGCAGTGCAGAAAAATGTCTGCACCCTTAATCCTACTTGATCTCAAAAATCTCCAGCCCTGAGAACCTCCCGAAAGCTTTACACATATGTCTGCCATAAGCTTCATTTGTCTACCTTTTCTACTAGTGCTCAGTCATCTCTAGAATCAGTCTGCATTGTAATATTCCATAGAAAATTGATGGAAACTAATGCCTGCCCTTGAAATGTCTTTTCAGATATTTGTCATCAAACAGATCAATTTCTATTTGAGAACACTATGGAAAATGTTATTACATGTCCCGCGTGGGTAGTGGAGCCAAGGCCCTAGCAGAACTTGGCAGAGGTGGCTCTAGTATTCGAGGGAAAAAAGTAATCCAGAAATGTATGCTCCAGATGGGAAATAGTTTTCCAATTTTAGTTTCTCACCGCATATTGCGAGACAAATGTCCACAATGAGGGCTCCATACTGCAAATTGGTTTGGATCAATTCTGTGATATTCTTGAAAGTCTATGACAGATTGACAGTATTCTCATGAATACTTCAAATTGTATCGGATTTAAAGTGTCCCTGTCATTTAAAGGGAATGGCAACTTTATAGTCAAATAGTTCAGTGTACAGTATTAGTAAATGTACTGTATATACTGACAGCAGCTCCCTGTGTACCTCATAGAGCTAAAATCAGACTCCCCTCCTCCAGACTGGGCTGCCCTGCTCTGTGGTGATTCTGTCCATAAGATGGCCGACATGGAGGAGCATGTCACTATGCCCCACCCCCAGTGTTCTCTATAGGCATATACAGGATCAATGGCGGACGCTGAGGGGCGTGGCATGGTCACATGCTCCTCCATGTCGGCCATCTTATAGACAGAATCACCACAGAGCAGGGCAGCACAGCCTTGAGGAGGAGGGGAGTATGATTTTAGCTCTATGAGGTACACAGGGAGCTGCTGTCAGTATATACAGTGAGTAGACTGAATTATTTTAATATAAAATGGCCAACCTCTTTGAAAAAAAACATTTTACCGATCAAAAGTCTTCATCAGTTGGGGGTCTGGATTATTGGAATGATATGGGAGAACTTGCGGCTGTACAATTAACTTCCCAAGTCGCTACAATTTCTATCATTTTGCAGGAGATGGACTTTATACACTGGAGGCATAATGCTGCCTCCGGCCAGAAAAATGGTCGACAGGGCAGGGAGCCAATGGTTCCTCGTACTGTCAAACACAGTGCCGCATTTAACGGTTTGGGCTTGGCCAGGCACAGCACCCAGTGGTGCTTGCCCGAGTGCATCCTAAATTCTGAATGCTCCTATAGGGGGGAAAAAAAGAGCCTAAAGGGTATCCTTGCCCAATACAACTCTATTGGTCAGGATATCTACAAGAAATCAATTCCTGAAGTGTGCAGGGTGCCGTATTATGAAGCCTGTCTCCTGCAACTGGACAGAGATCGTAACAAGCCGGAGAGTGAAGAGCACAGCCTTGCACTTCTCCCCACTAATGATAAACAAGTGACCTGAACAGTCAGACCTTAGTTAAATGATATGGACACTGTAATCTACCTATTGGTAGGAGGCACAGCTAAATGCCATCATGTAGTGTATCTATTACTGTTTATTTGTCAAATATTTAGACAAATTTATATACTGAATACTGAAAATTATAGAATGGAGAGCATGTCTAGAGAACATTGGGATGTACAGTATATTGTCCATCCTCCCCTAAAAAGGGGGTCTCCCAATAGAGTAGGCAAGTAATGTAGGCAGGGGTGATTCTAGCCTCTCTGCTGCCCGAGGCGAACTATAGAATGACGCCCCCCCCCCCCCCCCCGTCAATCCGCCCACATTATAATCCACTACTGCCCCCCCCACTGCTGTCCCCAATAAACATAATGTTTGGTCCCTTCCTGCACAGAGGATGTCAGGAGAGGAGGGGGCTGATCCTATAGGAGAGGTCCCAGCAGCACAGAGGAGGTCAGGAGAGGAAAGTGCTAATCCTATAGGAGAGGTCCCAGCAGCACAGAGGATGTCAGGAGAGGAGGGGGCTAATCCTATAGGAGAGGTCCCAGCAGCACAGAGGATGTCAGGAGAGGAGGGGGCTAATCCTATAGGAGAGGTCCCAGCAGCACAGAGGATGTCAGGAGAGGAGGGGGCTAATCCTATAGGAGAGGTCCCAGCAGCACAGAGGATGTCAGGAGATGAGGGTGCTAATCCTATAGGAGAGGTCCCAGCAGCACAGAGGATGTCAGGAGAGGAGGGTGCTAATCCTATAGGAGAAGTCCCAGCAGCACAGAGGATGTCAGGAGAGGAGGGTGCTGATCTTTTAGGACAGGTCACAGCAGCACAGAGAATGTCAGGAGAGGAGGGTGCTGATCTTTTAGGAGATGGTCCCCCTCCTCCCCCCTTATAGATGGTCCCCTTCTTCCCCCCCTTATAGATGGTCCCCCCCCCTTATAGATGGTCCCCCTCTCCCCCCCCCTTATAGATAGTCCCCCTCTCCCCCCTCCCTTATAGATGGTCCCCCTCTCCCCCCTCCCTTATAGATGGTCCCCCTCTCCCCCCTCCCTTATAGATGGTCCCCCTCTTTCCCCTCCCTTATAGATGGTCCCCCTCCCCCCTCTTTCCCCCTTATAGATGGTCCCCCTCTCCCCTCTTTCCCCCTTATAGATGGTCCCCCTCTTTCCCCTCCCTTATAGATGGTCCCCCTCTTTCCCCTCCCTTATAGATGGTCCCCCTCTTCCCCCCCCCTTATAGATGGTCCCCCTCTTCCCCCCCCCTTATAGATGGTCCCCCTCTTCCCTCTCTCCCCCCCCCTTATAGATGGTCCCCCTCTCCCCCCCCTTATAGATGGTCCCCCTCTTCCCTCTCTCCCCCCCTTATAGATGGTCCCCCTCTCCCCCCCCCCTTATAGATGGTCCCCCTCTTCCCCCCCCCTTATAGATGGTCCCCTCTCCCTTATAGATGGTCCCCCTCTCCCCCTCCCTTATAGATGGTCCCCTCTCCCTTAAAGATGGTCCCCCTCCCCCCCTTATACATGGTCCCCCTCTCCCCCCTCCCTTATAGATGCCCCCTTATAGATGGTCCCCCTCCCTTATAGATGGTCCTCCCCTTATAGATGGTCCCCCTCTTTCCCCCCTCCCTTATAGATGGCCCCCCCTTATAGATGGTCCCCCTCTTTCCCCCCTCCCTTATAGATGGTCCCCTTCCCCCCCCTATAGATGGTCCCCCTCTCCCCCCCCCCCCTTATAGACAGTCCCCCTCCCGCCCCTCCCTTATAGATGGCCCCCCTCTTCCCCCCCCCCTTATAGATGGTCCCCCCCTTATAGATGGTCCCCCTCTTTCCCCCCTCCCTTATAGATGGTCCCCTTCCCCCCCCTATAGATGGTCCCCCTCTTCCCTCTCCCCCTCCCTTATAGATGGTCCCCCCTTATAGATCGTCCCCCTCTTCCCCCCCCCTACCTTATAGATGGTCCCCCTCTTTTCCCCCTCCCTTATAGATGGTCCCCCTCTTCCCCCCCTACCTTATAGATGGTCCCCCTCTTCCCCCCCTACCTTATATATGGTCCCCCTCTCCCCCCCCCCCCCCTGCACAGCAGATAAAACAAAAACAAAAAACAGCACACAACTCACCTGCCCTCCGTTCCCCCGTCGAGCCTCTCTGGTCTGGTCCCGGCTGATGTGCGGCTGCCCGGGGTGTCCCGTCCTGTCCCCGGCAGCGCGCGCATCAGAGAGCTCCCCGTGTGCCTGTGGCTGTGACTTCCGGCGCACGGGGATCTCTCTGATGCGCGCGCTGCCGGGGACAGGATGGGACACCTCCGGCAGCCGCACATCAGCCGGGGGACTAAGGCTGCATTCCCACGTTCCGTGATCCTGACGGATCACGGACGTGGAATGCATTTACCGGAGTCCCCCCGCGCCCGGACAGCATCTGTAATGAGATGCTGTGAGCGGGGGAGACTGTGTTCATAAGCGCCGCGCTGTAGTAACAGCACCGCGCGGCTGATTCATTACAGCGCGGCGCTTATGAATACAGTCTCCCCCGCTCACAGCATCTCATTACAGATGCTGTCCGGGCGCAGGGGGACTCCGGTACATGGTACAATCAGTGGCGGATTATAATGTGGGCGGCCGCCCGAACCGCTCATATTATAGTCTGCCACTGAATGCCGCAGGGCCGTTTTAATACATTGGTGGGCCCAGTGCACAGCCCTCAAGAGTGGGCCCCCCCTTCCCTTTCGGCACATTGTATAATGTACTGAATTTGCCCCCACACTGTATCAAGAGCCCCAATACATACAGTAGTTACCTTATAACACTATTTCCACCATACAGTGATTATATATTACATAAAAACTGCACTAAACAAAACAGAAAGTTATCACCAATGATACCATTACATAATACCGCCACATCATGACCCCTAACACTACAATCCTATAACAGAGTGCAGTTACATCCAGTGACTCACCGGGGGCGTCTTCTCCAATCAGAGTCTGTCACCTTTTCTTTTTCTCTCCATCCAGCCTGGGCCACCTTGAAGTCTTCCCCTGGCTGTGAATCTTCTCTCCAGAATCTGCCAGACAAATATTTTAGGCTCCAACACATACAGTAGTTAGGTCCCTTGTACCTCTATACAGTAGTTACACCCCTCTGTGCCTCCATAGTTTTAAGGTGTCCCTGTAGTATATAGCCCCTCATGTGCTCCTCCAGTTATATACAGCCCTCCTGTGCGCTCCCCCATTAGTATATAGCCCCCCTGTGCACTCTCCCCAGTAGTATATAGCCCCCCCTGTGCTCTCCCACAATAGTATATAGCTCCCCTGTGCTCCCCCATAGTATATAGCCCCCTGTGCTCCCCCATAGTATATAGCCCCCTGTGCTCCCCCATAGTATATAGCTCCCCTGTGCTCCCCAGTAGTATATAGCCCCCTGTGCTCCCCAGTAGTATATAGCTCCCCTGTGCTCCCCAGTAATATATAGCTCCCCTGTGCTCCCCCATAGTATATAGCTTCCCTGTGCTCCCCATAGTATATAGACCCCTGTGCTCCCCAGTAGTATATAGTCCCCTGTGCTCCCAAGTAGTATATAGCTCCCCTGTGCTCCCCCATAGTATAAAGCTCCCCTGTGCTCCCCATAGTATATAGACCCCCTGTGCTCCCCAATAGTATATAGACCCCTGTGCTCCCCAGTAGTATATAGACCCCTGTGCTCCCCAGTAGTATATAGTCCCCTGTGCTCCCCCATAGTATATAGCTCCCCTGTGCTCCCCAATAGTATATAGCCCCCTGTCCTCCCCCATAGTATATAGCCCCCTGTGCTCCCCCATAGTATATAGCTCCCCTGTGCTCCCCCATAGTATATAGCCCCCTGT
Source organism: Dendropsophus ebraccatus (assembly GCF_027789765.1). Classification (NCBI taxonomy): domain Eukaryota; kingdom Metazoa; phylum Chordata; class Amphibia; order Anura; family Hylidae; genus Dendropsophus; species Dendropsophus ebraccatus. The sequence goes on along the minus strand of NC_091455.1, from coordinate 183,734,793 downwards.
CCTCCCCCATAGTATATAGCTCCCCTGTGCTCCCCAGTAGTATATAGCTCCCCTGTGCTCCCCCATAGTATATAGCCCCCTGTGCTCCCCCATAGTATATAGCCCCCTGTGCTCCCCCATAGTATATAGCTTCCCTGTGCTCCCCATAGTATATAGACCCCTGTGCTCCCCAGTAGTATATAGCCCCCTGTGCTCCCCAGTAGTATATAGCTCCCCTGTGCTCCCCAGTAGTATATAGCTCCCCTGTGCTCCCCCATAGTATATAGCTTCCCTGTGCTCCCCATAGTATATAGACCCCTGTGCTCCCCAGTAGTATATAGTCCCCTGTGCTCCCCCGTAGTATATAGCTCCCCTGTGCTCCCCCATAGTATATAGCCCCCTGTGCTCCCCCATAGTATATAGCCCCCTGTGCTCCCCAGTAGTATATAGCCCCCTGTGCTCCCCAGTAGTATATAGCTCCCCTGTGCTCCCCAGTAGTATATAGCTCCCCTGTGCTCCCCCATAGTATATAGCTTCCCTGTGCTCCCCATAGTATATAGACCCCTGTGCTCCCCAGTAGTATATAGTCCCCTATGCTCCCCCATAGTATATAGCCCCCTGTGCTCCCCAGTAGTATATAGCTCCTCCTCCCATATAACATTGAAAAAAACAAACACTGTTACTCACCTAGGTCCACGCGTTCCTCTTCTCTTCCCTCCTGTGGCCGCACTTCCTGCGGTCACAAGAGGCTGCACTCCCCTTACCCTCGCGCCGACGCTCCAGTGACGTCGGCCGCTAGAGGGAGAGTGCGGCCTCTTGTGACCGCAGGAAGTGCGGCCACAAGAGGGACTGACAGGGAGGGAGCCACTGGCTCTCTCTCTGTCAGTGTCGCTGCTGCTGCAGCGCTGACGCGCCGCAGCAGCAGCGGACGGGGGCAGCGGCGAACGGGGGGGCCCTGCAGGGGGCGCCATGGAGGGGTAAGTAGATTACCCATCCATGGCGCTCCCCCCTGACAGGCTGGTGGCCGGAGCCCCGTGCGACCGCATTGGTCGCACATAGCAACGGCCGGCCTGCTCGGGGGGGCCCCTTTAACCAGCGGGCCCGGTGCACGTGCACCATGTGCCCTCTGGTTAAAGCGGCCCTGGAATGCCGCCCCCATGAAGACAGCTGGTGGCGCCGCCTGAGGCAGACGACTCAGGTCGCCTCATGATTGCGGCGCCCCTGAATGTAGGTATGTGCTTGTCCTTTGCTCATACGTCACATTTCTGGAAGAAAGATAGTGTAGGAGTGAAGCTATAGCTGCTTCAAAGGTCTTGTGTTTGAAGAGGCTCAAAGTGATTCTTCTCTGTCCGCAAAAATAATAACATATACATACATATATATATATATATATATATATATATATATATATATATCTCGCACAGGGAACAGCATATGCATGACATACAGTTTCATATGTCAAGGTTATACATTCTGTGTAAATGTCAAGAGTAATTACTGACATCTACCATACACAGAGCATCTGGAAAAATAATGTGAGCAGATGTTACTGTATGCAACAAAAAAAAAAGTTATTAGTGACAACATGCACCTATGATCCAGTAACCAGTACAATAAGATTTAGAGTGCCCTTACACACGTTTTTTGTGGCGTTTTTTGCGCCCCTCTAAAAAACACCAATGTGATGCATGGTGGTTTTTGCTTTTGGGTGTGAAAATCTAAAAAGAGACTTAGGGCGTTTTTTCCCCGAACATGGACTTCAGAGCTTAGGGCAATATGCTAACCTGAATGCACCCGATCCAGAAAGGAAGGGGTTAAGTAACCCCTTCCTTTCTGGAGTGGGTTGCAGACACAGCACACAGAGTTTTCTGTGTGCCGTGTCCCGGGGGACAGTTCCTGTCACCAGACAGAGGTGGCACCAGATAGCACTGTGTCAGACTGGAAAGAATACACCACTTCCAGCAGGACATACAGCAGCTGATGAGTACTGGAAGACTTGCGATTTTTTGTATAGGAGTGATATACAAATCTACCTAACTTTCTGGCACCAGTTAATGTGATTTGTTTTTCTTCAGTACCCATTTAAGGTGGCTCCTTGTTAGCCATATAGTGTACCTTGTTTGGGGTATATGTGCACAAAACACTCTCTGTCATTCATGAACATTCAGATTTGTCTAGTTTATGAAATGAAAGGGAAAAAAAAAATTAAGATGAGAGACACAAAAGTGAGCAAAGTAGAAAAACCCATTGAGTAAACTTGGGAGGTAGAATAACAGCAATGGCCAGGAGCTCACAGCGAGATATTCTCTGGCATCCTGAGCGCTCCCTTCGGCTGACACCTTTTGAAGGTCAGAATTTCATATGTCAAACCCAGGAGCCAATATCAGGTTTGGCGCGTGTAGTGTGTACTCCGTCTTTTCCTTCTGTGTTTCCTAATGCTTTTGAGGGTAAAAACCTATTTTTATTTCTAAAGTGTCAAGTTATGAAGAACGCTAGAAAAAACTGTATACACAGCGGTACAACAACATGATGCCACCCATGTTCACGCCATCTCTACATGTGTGTCTGTATTCCTATGCAGTGATTTAGCGGAGCAATTTATCACTTTTTTTCAGCACCATTATAAGCGAAGTGTGAACTCACCTTTACATAAATATAGCTCCTATAACTTTCACACACATTCACCTTGAGGCAGTGATTCCAGCTGACATGTTTTAGTTAAATAGAAGCAGGAACTTATTATTTCCTGTCATTTCAGGTAACTCGGGATAAGATGTGTGTACACAACAGCGACAGCACTAGTTCTGCCCATTTTATAACTTGTATATAACATTTTAGACTAGTTCTTCCTTCTGCATTGTCACTGAACTAGTTGGTGTAGACTATCTGCTAAGATGTCTCCTATACACGGTCTATATAGTCTATACAATGCTACCCTATTTTTTTCATGGAAGATTCTCAATAGCAGCAGCATCAGTATGGAGGACATAATAGAGAAGTATTGAGCAGTGTAAGTTGTACCTATAACAGAGAAGTATTAAGCAGTGTAACTTGTAACTAACATTTTAAAAAAATATTCTTACATGTCACAGCGACATGTCAGAGGTTGGTATCAATCAGGGTCCAGGTGCTGAGACCCCCGCCAATCATTAAGTGCAGCAGCACTCTGCCTTTTCATCTGCATCTCACTGATAAAGTAGCGGTGGACGGAATTATAATGAAGCCCTATGGAACTTTTGGTACAGCAATTACAGGAAGTTCCATAGGTGTCCATTAAAATTCCATCCACCGCTACTTTAGCAGTGAGACGGAGATGAAGAGGCAGAGCGAGCATCTGTCCCTTCATTCTAATCATCGGCAGGGGTCCAAGAATCCGGACCCCGACCGATACAAACCTCTGACATGTCGCTATAACCTGTCAGTTTGTTTAACTGATAAGTACCCTTCAAAAGCATCTCTGTGAGCCTCTCTTTGCAGTTCCTCTCCTTTGACTTATATGGACAGCATGTAACGTTATCCATCAGTGAGCTGAAGTGTCCATAGATGGATTTTAGCAGTTTTTGAGAATGAATTATTATTTTAGAAAGGAGGTGAACAAACCATTTTTTTTAAAGATATATTAAAAAGTCACTTATATTTGCTTGTAGTATGCTTGATTTAAGTAGTTTGATTAACAGCTTCCCATTTAAAGAATTTTTAAATTTTAAATTTAAAGAGACAAGGTATGATGCCATTAAAAAAAAAAAAAAAAAAAAAAGTAAGTCTTGTTTTTAAGATCCTGGACAACCCCTTAAATTGGAATTCCAGCCATAAACATCTATCCTCTGGAATCTTTGAAAAATTCCAGTATTTGGGAAGATTTATCAAACTGGTGTAAAGTAGAACTGGCTCAGTTTTCCCCGGCAACCAATCAGATTCCACCCTTCAAAGAATCTCTGAAGAATGAAAAGTGGAATCTGAGCCAGTTTCATTTTACACCATGTTTGATAAATCTCCCCCATAGTTTTTAGATGATATATAAGATAGCTATTCCCTGAAGGTGAGTTACTTGCTCTCGGTGAGTAACCAGTGGTTTTCTTTTTGGAGATAGCTATATGAATAACACATTTTTATGGTGGCAAAAAGGCCCCCTACTAAAGAGGCAGATGGGGGATAAGAAGAACAAGATTATTTCACATGATAGTAATGGTGGACCTAAACATGCACCCAGTGGTTCCACCATAAGTCTTATATGCTTGGAGATGATGGTGTTGAGCAATGTTGTCATCAAAGTCAAAGCTAGTAGATGGCTAGAAATGGTAAAGAGGTTATCCCAAGATAAACAGGGAATAACTAGCACACTGTTGAGGGTCGCCTGCTGGAACCATCACCAATCATGAGAACAAAGGTAAATTGCTGAATGAAACAGCAGCACACATGCTCGGTCACTCTTAAAGGGGAACTCCACATAAGGGAAATTTGTTTTCTATTAAAAGTACATAAAAACGTTATATAGATGTGTCTATAGAATGTATTAGCATATCTGTACGACTTTGCCACACTGGTAGCTGAAGTGAAGAAAAATGGCCTCTGTGCCAATTCACATTGTCTCCTGCTCCTTCTGCTATCCCCCTTAGGAGAGAAATATTCTATGCCTCTGTCTCACATTGTGTGTGTTTGCTGATGATGCAGAGAGGGGGCAGGGCGTGATGTCACAGGAGGCTTGGCTGGATACCCCAATCCCCTGAGTGATTCAACATCTCTGACCAGCCAGAAGCAGCTGCAGCAAGGACTGTGGACTGTGATGAACAGCTGAGGGAAAGCATTGTGTTCTGGAACCAGTACTGCATTCTGGGAACTGCTCAACCAGGAAGTACAGAAACACAATACAGAACAAAAAACCCCAAAGCAAATGGCTTTTTGGTAGTTTCAAAACTGGGATAGATATGTAAGTAATGCTATATGCTTCTGCAGAAGTTTCATTTTTTTAACCTCTACCTGGAGTTCCCCTTTAATTCACTGGGACTTCTAAACATGTTCATGTTTAGCACCCAGCTAGGTTCAGAAGCACCATAAAGAATGAATGTTAACCTTGCCTACTGCCACTGCTAGAGAACAGTTTACCTCCTCTCTCGCAAACGGTTGGGGTCCCAGCAGTCTCTCACTGATCTGAAAGTTATACCCTATCCTGTGCATAGGAGATAGGGAAATAAACCCTTTAGGGTGCGTTCACACCTACAGGATCTGCAGCAGATTTGATGCTGTGTTCAGTTATTTAAATGAAATCTGCTGCAGATCCTGTAGGTGTGAACACACCATTAAAGGGATTATTAGGAGGGCAGAAACAGTCCTACCTGCTCCACCTTCCCCCATTTGATCATCTCATAGAGGTGGCAGGTCCATATGACATCTTGGGGGACAGTACCCCCAAGACAGCGGAAGGGAGGAAGGAAGTGGAGCAGAAGAAGTAGGACTTTTTTCTGCTCCCCAGATTACCCCTTTATTGTCTGGAATAAATTTATATTTGCAGATCCTGCCAGGGCTGTAGGAAATATGCAAATACTGAAATACTTACCTGCGGAGGACATGTGGGTATGTAATACTTACCTCTCTCACTCCAGTAATGAATTTTGGGACGCCCATTATCTGTTGCTATCAATGTTTTGGAAACATGCTGTGACGCCCAGCTTCCTCCCGAAATGGCCGGTCAGGATAGATCCTATACTGTCTATGCTGGCCAGCCATTTTCTGAGGCAGCGTGACATTATCGAATGTTTCCAAAACAGTGACAGCTGCAGTGAACGGGTGGCCCAGGGGAGTGGGACAGGTAAGTATTTATTACTCGCATGTCCCTGCAGCCCTGGAAGGATCTGCAAATATCAAATTATTTCGGACAACCCCTTTAAGCTTGTAGTCTACCAAGTTAGTTTTTATTTTTTGAAGTCTAGTTAACATTTTGGAAACGTCTCTGATAACAAAGAATTTTGAAACCTAAGAGAAAGTTTTATAAATTACATTTCAAAGAGACAAAGAACACTTAAAAGAATTTTTGGTTACATTACAATAATTGTAGACATTTGTCTCTTTCTATTATTACCAGCTTTTAGCAATCGTATATTTTTTAGGCATCATGTTTAAATTGATATTATATTGTCATCTTGTACATAATGGGTTGAATGCTACAAAATACATGAAAAGCAGGTTATTAGGAAGCATTTAGAACGAAGTGATTTCAATCCTTGGAGGAGCACCCTAAGCATCCAGCACTCAGAAATGTCATCAGAAGCTGAAGTACATAAGAGAAGTTGGGTTTCAAGGGGAATACCATTTTAGCAAATAAGGAATAATTTAACCACTCAGTGATGGAGCCAATAGTCACATTTTTGTTCTTTTTATGCTTGCAATGGTTTTTGGTACTTTTAGTAAACTGGTAGGAGGGTGGGTGGTCCCTGCACAGATAAAGATATTACATACCCTCACTTCTATGCGCTCAACTTTCCAGAGGCATGCCCACACAGCATGATATAGTTCTCCCCACTTGCAGGGGGTGGGCTATGTCATCAGTGCTGGTTTTATGTTGCCACCCCCTGCAGCGAACATGGGTGGAAGGGGTTACTAAAGTACTGGGCTTGCAAGGTGCTTTGTGAACAGTAATGAGAGAAACAGCAGAAACATCACTACATCAAGGAAAGGGTTACAGTGAGCTGGTACTGTTGTTGATGATGATGATGATGATCATCATAGGCTAAAAGGAGAGACAAGGGATACACTACATTGATATACCGGTATTTACCCAAAGGACAGGTAACTTGAGCTTTATGGGTGGTCAGAGATGGGAGGAAAACTTTGATTTACCTTTGAGGAACAGTGTGGATCATCTAGCATATGCAGCTTACAGGTACAAAGCCCAGGCTCCCTCCCTCTCTCATGCACATAGCACACACACATACTTCCTGTAATTTGTCCTGATGTTATAAAGACAGAACTTCCCTGACAACAGGCGGTGGACAGCAATGTTCAGAGAAGACACATAGTGATGTACAAACCTGTCAGGAATCACACGGGCATCAGATGGAGGCATGCTATCTTCCTGCAGTCAGTAATATTACTGCAACAACAAATTTATACTGTAGTTTTTTTGTTTGTTTTATGTTTAAAAATAAAAAAAATAAAAACTTCCCATTGCCATATTCTGACACAACTTCTCCCGTCTCTTTCTAGCAATTGGCTTAAGTCTGAGCACCCAGACCTCTCAGCCAATCAACAAGTCAAGTCAAAAGTTTTTTTTAAAGTGACAGTGCCCATTGTAGTGCAGAAAAAAAACAACAAATCTGCAGCATATAAGCAACATAAATTGATATATTACAGTTTATAAAATCCATACGACAGGTCAACTTATGTGTGGATTTTCTTCCACTATCTTCTTAAACCTGGATATTATATAAGTCACAGACACTTTTTATGAAATTTTGCAACAAAGACACTTTCAAAAACTTCCTTCAAGAATCTCCCCCTACTGAATGTTGTATAATTTATCGGCTTTCTAAAAATAAACAGCTGACAAAGGGCTGCCGAGATAAACCCATGTAGTGAGTATTAAGCATTTCTACAGTTGTGTTGCCAGAAGATACAGAAGTTGTATCCCAGATCCCTGCTGAAATATTTATAGCGCCTGAAGCCTGCGCTGCTACTGACCAAATTTCATGAAAATTAAATCACAACTCTCACCCATTGGGGTTCATCTTCAATTTTCTTTGTTTGTCTAGGGGATATGCATCTATACTTTAGACATCTAGAGCTATGAAGTAATTTCAAACCTAAGGAAGAGCATAAAAACTTATAGTACCCCCTTTCCTACTTCCACTGCCCGAAACTAAAATGGATTTGGACATTAAAGGGGTATTCCAAAATTGTCAGTATAAAACAAACCCATTTTTTTCTTTTATTTATCTTAACTCACTTTATATGGGACTGGGATACCCCTTTAACCCTGGAAACCAGAGATTTAAACATTAAAGGGGTATTCGAATCAAACATAACTTTTCATTCGTTGCTGCCCATGTTGGGACCAACAATTCATTCCATACTTCAGTATTCAGTCTCCTTTCCCAAGTTCTGAGCTGCTGCTTTCTGCTGAAGACAGAAAAATCTGAGTGTGAGCTTTTCTTTTCATCTCCCCCTCCTCCCCCCTCTCTTCCAAGACAGCTGATGTGAACAAGTCCCTGGAAGGCTGTATCTGCAACTTTGTAGCTTCTTTGTAATGCTTGGAGGGTTAAACTGAGGTCAAGTTGCTGATGAACTCACTGAGATTAATCCTCCAGGCATTTACATCAGCCAGAAGGGAGGGTGGAGGAGAGGGAGATGGAGAGAAAAGTTCACACACACAGTTTTTTGTGTCTTCAGTATAAAGCAGCAGCTCAGAACTGGGGGAAGGAGACCAAATAGAAAATAACAAGTATGCAAGAAATTGTTAGTCTCACCATGGGCAGCAGCATATGAAAAGTTATGTTTGAGTGGAATACCCCTTTAACTCTTTCTTTGTGGCATTAACCTTTTCTGTACCCTAAACCAACAGAGATACAACCCCTTAACTGCCATGCAACTCCAGGGGTGATATCACTAACCTTTTTAAAGACTAGTGTTAAGCGGAGAGGCCGAATTGTTTGGGTTCTGCAGGTTCTGCCGAGAGAATATACCACAGAAGCCCTTTACCTTAGGAGTTCATTGCTGTTATAAATGCGCCTCTGCATTCTTCATTAATTCGCTAATTAGCCCTATGCAAATGTGGGGCATTTGGGGCGTCGCCTTTGTCCCGAAGCATTACTTTGTACCGCCCAGTCCGTCCCCATCTGTCCCATCCCCCTGCCCCCTCCTGTCCCGCTCAGCCCGCCCTCTCCCATACCGCTGGTAAGACAGCCGATCAGGACCCCAGGACAGTATACTGCTCACTGCCATAGTTTGCAGCTGGCAGGAGTGTGATCAGCGATGGGAGCCTGGGTTGAGCTGGATGGTAAAGCTCAGCCCAGGCTCCCTGGCATTTGCAAACTGTGGCGGTAAGCAGCCTACTTTCCTGGGCTCCTGATCGGCATTTAAGCCCCAGAAGTGTCCCCCACACTGTCCCAGGCTGGGTCTTGATATGACACAACGGGAGCAGGCTGTCAGCTCAGCGGCATGGGAGGGGGCAGGCCAAGCTGGTGGGACAGTGTGGGGGGCAATCTTCTGCGGCATGAATGCCGATCAGGAGCCCAGGACAGTATGCTGCTCACTGCCACAGTTTGCAAATGGCAAGAACGCGATCGGCGTTCTCCTGGCGTACTCTCTCCTGCTTCACTGACAGCCTGCTCAGCAAATCATTGCACTGTCCTGCCGCAGCTGGTGATTGGCTGAGCAGGCCGTCACTGAGCAGGGACCCAGAGAAGCATGGGGGAAGCAGACAGGTAGGCATGGTGTCGGGAGCAAAGTAATTAATTTTTACAACTCTATGGCACAATACATTCTCACAGCAGAATTAAAATCCACCGTGGGAATGGAGTGCCATAGACTTTAATTAAAAACAATGTTACAAAATTGAATTTTACTGTGAAACTCACAGCGGATACATGTGAACGCACAGTATGTGTGAATCCACCCTAACTATATGCAAAGTTTTGCATTAAGATGTCATTTCTATATGGAGGCATTATTTTACCCTTTACAGTACATGTATATTCTATAACTATGTTACATGCTTAGCTCTTCTGTATACTCATAACATACACAACTCTGCTACATGTCATTTATAATACATTTAATAATGTACTGTGCCTGCAGCAGATTTGTGTACGTGCCAAGTATACAGAAGTGTATGTAACATTGTTATGGAAGCCATACATGTTTGTATACCTAACACACACAACTCTGCTGCATTCACAGGGTATTCATCTACACAAACACACAGAGCTCTGCTGCATCCACATGATATATATACACACAGAGCTCTGCTGCATCCACATGATATATATACACACAGAGCTCTGCTGCATCCACATGATATATATACACACACAGAGCTCTGCTGCATCCACATGGTATATACACACAGAGCTCTGCTGCATCCACATGGTATATATACACACACAGAGCTCTGCTGCATCCACATGATATATATACACACAGAGCTCTGCTGCATCCACATGATATATATACACACAGAGCTCTGCTGCATCCACATGATATATATACACACAGAGCTCTGCTGCATCCACATGATATATACACACAGAGCTCTGCTGCATCCACATGATATATACACACACAGCTCTGCTGCATCCACATGGTATATACACACACAGAGCTCTGCTACATCCACATGGTATATACACACACACAGCTCTGCTACATCCACATGATATATACACACACACAGCTCTGCTACATCCACATGATATATACACACACACAGCTCTGCTGCATCCACATGATATATATACACACAGAGCTCTGCTGCATCCACATGATATATATACACACAGAGCTCTGCTGCATCCACATGATATATATACACACAGAGCTCTGCTGCATCCACATGATATATATACACACAGAGCTCTGCTGCATCCACATGATATATACACACAGAGCTCTGCTGCATCCACATGATATATACACACAGAGCTCTGCTGCATCCACATGATATATACACACACAGAGCTCTGCTGCATCCACATGATATATACACACAGAGCTCTGCTGCATCCACATGATATATACACACACAGAGCTCTGCTGCATCCACATGATATATACACACACACAGCTCTGCTGCATCCACATGATATATATACACACAGAGCTCTGCTGCATCCACATGATATATATACACACAGAGCTCTGCTGCATCCACATGATATATACACACACACAGCTCTGCTGCATCCACATGATATATACACACACAGAGCTCTGCTGCATCCACATGATATATAATACACACAGAGCTCTGCTGCATCCACATGATATACACACAGAGCTCTGCTGAGCCCACATGATACAGACACATCCTGCATCCTCCTGTCCCATCACTGTGTATAGAAGCCGCTTCTATGTAGCTCCTACTACTTCTCAGCGCATAACTGAAAGCCCGCCTCCTCCGCGCCCATGTCATTGGTCACGTGGCATTGACGTCACTAAAGGTCCTTACACTGACTGGGATCTCCAGCTTGTGCCGTGTCTCAGGTGACCATGAGCGATGATTACCGGAGAGCAGAGTCCGGCACCCAGGTAACTCCCCTTCCCTCACTCTGTGCCGGCTGTGCTACACTACTCTGTATGTGACAAGACGCCCTTATTAGGTTTCCCAACAGTGACTCATAGCGTGTCCGTGTGACGTCACAGGTGCCGGTCACGTGATATAAGGTGCCATCATGTTTGCCTACAGCTCTACACAGGAGAGCCTGAGCGCCGTGTGACGTCACAGTGCGTGTCTCCTACATTCTAGATAGTCTGACGTCACATGAGCAGAAACCCTCACAAAATATTGCCTGATTAAACATAAACTCCAGCCCTGGAGGGTAAGGGGGCCGATTCCATGCTGTTAGGAAGGGGGCAGGGCAGTTTGGGGGGAGAAGTGCCAGGAGGACGTCATTTATTCATGTAAATCTCTGGTGATTGTGCATTTAGTCAAGTGGGCGGTCCCAATCAGTGGTTAACAGCTCTATATGCACTCATAAACAGAAAGCTGCCAATCACTGATTAGACCCGCCCATTTGACAACCCTGTAACGAGCAGAATAAATAATATGTAATTGTCCTCTGCTCCTCCTGCCCTATAAACGTGCGGCCTGCAGATTGGACGCCATTTTACCATAACAGGTTCCCTTTAACAAGGAGAAAGCTCAATGTCTATCGCCCCAAACAGAAGTTAGTGTGAAAGAAAAATTGTATGAAGTTTAAAAAATAATGAAAAAACTACTAAAATTGTTACAACCAGACAATAATCCCTTAGGCCATGTTCAGACCTTGTATCAGACCGGCCGTTCTGTGACCCGGAATGGCTGGTCTCAGAAAAGATCATCTCGGTCGGTATTGCGGATGATCTTTAGCGTCGCAGAGTTCTGATGTGGACGCATCCATGCGCGCCTGCATGAGAACTCCCCACTGCACACCTGTGCACTGACAGGGTTTTCCGCGGCCACTATTTACTGAATAGCGGCCGCAGAAAACGGACATGTCAGTTGTTTGCAGCGCCGCTAGGGGTCCCGTATACGCTCCAGCCGGGATCCCATAGACAGCAAAGTAACGTATATTTTCGTAATAATTTCATAATGGTTTTATGAAAATACACGTTGTGTGAACATAGCCTTATACTGGATTCACAATGTGTTTTTTCAGTCCGTTTATGGCAAGAAAACGTATGTATTGTGTGCTTCTGCTTTCATCCATTTTTTTCATTGACTTCCATTATAAAAAAAAAAGGGATCAATAAAAAAAAAACTTAAGCGCACACTGAAATGTGGTTGACCGTGTTTTTGTGTACGTTCAAAAGTAAAAGTTGGATCCGTTAAACGGACCGCAAGAGCGGAGCATGAATCTGGCCTAGGGTACATTGTAAGGCAGGGTTCACACACAGTATTTTCCTCATATTGGAACCAATACCAGGAGTGGATTGAAAACACAGAAACGCTCTGTTCACACAATGTTGAAATTTAGTGGATGGCCGTCATTTTATGACCAATAATGGCCGTTATTTCATAACAACAGCTGATGTTTTAAAATAGAGCCAATTATTTACCATTAAATGACGGCCATAGACTAAATTTCAACATTGTGTGGACAGAGCCTTTCTGTGTTTTTAATCCACTCCTGGTTTTGGTTGCAATATGAGGACCACAATACTGAGCAAAAATACTGTGTGTGAACCCAGCCTAGAAGAGTGGCTCTAGAAAGCATACATACGCTCTGCCTATGGATCGCCCGGACTGCATCCTTATAGAGTGCCTGTCATTAGGAAAAACTTTTCACACGTCAGACGTTTTGATTGCTTGGAGTCTAAATGTACAGACTGTGACCGATCAGGAGAGATCTGGGAGCAGTGTGTTCCCTCCTGACTTTGGGTTATGTGATCGGGACGGCCTCATGTTGTAACTCTTCAGGGCTGTCTAGGTCGGACAGATGGATACAGAGAGAGGAGAGGACAGACTGCTCCCGCCTCGTTCTCTCGATCGGTCACAGTCTGAACACTCAGACCCAGACCAATTACAACTTTTCACATGTCTGTCTGTTTTTCTAATGACAGGTAGTCTTTAAAGGGGTATCCCTCCTCCTTCTTCATGACCTATCCACCCTCTCAAGATTATAGGTATGGCCACCGGAGATGGTTTGGAAGCTGTTTTATGCAGTTTGTGTGACTCCTTTTTGTGTTATTGAGAGTAACAACATAACTTCTGAGTAAAGGAAACAAGGCAGGTATTGGTGCTGCACTGTTTACTCTTCTTGGAACCTCTAAACTCTATGGAAATGACATGAAACAGCCTGTCCTGCTGGCTTTGGCTTCCTGGCATCCTCACGTAAGGGGGGGGGGGGGCACTGAGTGAATATGACCTTACATGAATTGGTGAGTGTTGTCCGATCCTTCGCTCTACCTCACGGACAGGGAGAGAAGCCATCACCCAGCACCTCTATGTTTTATCTGGGATAACATAACATTGACTCATGGACAATGGGGACTGGTTTTAGCTTGTCTTTTTTGGCTTGATTGTTGAATGGGAAAAATTGCTTGTTATTTTGCAACAGATTATATATATATATATATATATATATATATATATATATATATATATATATATATATACACACACAGTGGTACCTTGGTTTAAGAGTAACTTGGTTTTAGAGCTCACAGTTTTTCTAAATTGTGACTTGGTTTAAGAAAATTGCTTTGGTTTAAGAGCTCTCTGCAGTGGGTGGGAGTGGAGGAGGGGCATGGTCTGCATAGCGGGGTCTACAGCCCTGTACTCTGACCCAGGAAGTCTCCCTCACCTTCCAAATCATAGCAGATCCACTTCAGGCTGGGGCTTGCATCAGGGGACAGGACTGTGGAGGTAATCTCTTCATAGCTGTAACCCCTCTCTTCCCGGACAGAGAGCACTGCATGTATGTGCCCACATCTGTCCTGCTCATTCCTTCATGCTTCCTGCAGTCTCTGTCAGCCCTTGTGTTTCCCATCCTCTCCATTACTGCACAGTAACTAATGGTGCGTTTACACAGACAGATTTATCTGAAAGATCTTTGAAGCCAAAGCCAAGAACAGACTATAAACAGGGATCAGGTCATAAAGGAAAGACTGGGATCTATCCTCTTTTTAAATCCATTCCTGGCTTTGGCTTCCAAAATCTGTCAGATAAATCTTTCTGTGTAAACGCACCCTAAGGCTGGGTTCACACTATGTATATTTGAGGATGTATTTGGTCCTCATGTCAGGTCCTCATAGCAACCAAAACCAGGAGTGGATTGAAAACACAGAAAGGATCTGTTCACACAATGGTGAAATTGAGTGGATGGCCGCCATATAACAGTAAATAACTACCATTATTTCAATATAACAGCCGTTGTTTTAAGATAACAGCACATATTTGCCATTAAATGACGTCCATCCACTCAATTACAACATTATGTGATCAGATCCTTTCTGTGTTTTCAATCCACTCCTTGTTTTGGTTGCTATACAGCCTCAAACATACAGCCTCAAATATACGTAGTGTGAACATAGCCTTAGTAATGGTGCGCTTACACAGACAGATTTATCTGACCAATTTTGGAAGCCAAAGCCAGGAATGGATTTAAAAAAGGAGAAATCTCAGTCTTTCCTTTATGGCCTGTTCTCGGTTTATAGTCTGTTCCTGGTTTTGGCTTCAAAAATCTGTCAGATAAATCTGCACCATTAGGGTCCGTTTACACACACAGGTTATCTGTCAGATATCTGACAGATTTTTACAGACAAAGCCAGGAATGGACTATAAACAGGGAACAGGTCACAAAGGAAAGACTGAGATTTCTCTTTTTTTCAAATCCATTTCTGGTTTCGGCTGCAAAAATCTGGCAGATATCTGTCAGATAATCTGTGTGTGTAAACGGACCCTTATAATATCACATATTCTGCTGTTTCTGAATGTTTGTTTCATCTGTTTAACATGTTATTCAGAATAATAAATCATTATTTTTGGGGTGTGGAACCAATTGTCTGCATTTCTATGATTTCTTATAGGAAAATTTGCTTTGGTTTAAGAGTGGATTTGGATTACAAGCGCAGACCCAGAACAAATTATGCTCGTAATCCAAGGCACCACTGTGTATATATATATATTTATTTATTGAGCAATACAGTAATGGAATGATCAGTCAGATTTGTGTGTTATAGCTAGCAATTATTTAATAAATTTATTTATAATGTTTTTTAGCTACTTGCAAGATTGGAGGGACGTGCTTCTCTGAAAGAGCTTGAGCCTTTGCTCTTTGCGAGTGGAGATTGCCCTTTGCATGGTAAATTAGTCAGAATTTAAATGTTATCTTGTGGTCAGGGGCTCTACCTGAAGCAGATGGTTTTTTTTTTTTGGTTTTTTTTTCTTGCTGTTGACAAACAATACCTGTGCTTCGTTTAGTGATCCATTTCATGCCAACTTGTAATTTGTCCAGGAAACAGAAAAGGCCTTACCTGTGCTGCCCCACTTCTGCCCTGGACAGTACACCTTCCAACCTGAGAGGGGGCGAGTATCGGGTCACAATGTGCCTATATGTGATGTTGTGCAGCTATGTGACAATGCAAGTGGGTTTGGTTCACCTACATGCAATGCCCATGACTTGGTAATACATGTTCTGCCATGTTCTTCACTCCCCTCTAATATCTAGCCTTGGTTCACACTTTAGTAGTGTGCTGGAGTAATCGAAACAGCTTATGGTGGACGTTAGTGATAATAATAGTCACATGAGCTTCTTTACTCTTATAGAAACAGTGGGAAGAAAGTCATGTGTTGCTCCATGGTTGTGTAGACTCTTTAAGGAATATCCACAGTAATCTCAAAATAATAAAAGTTGTGTCCTCAGGGTCCAGAGAGTCTTTGCTATCCCTACAGCACTATTTTATTGGTTGCATTGGCCAACTAATAGACATCATGATGCTTGTTTGTTTCACTGTCTGGTCACAATAATTAAAGGGGTTGGCCACTTTATAGTAAAATTATTCAGTGTACAGTATAAGTAGTACCTCATACAGTACCTGATATAGCTAAGTACTCCTCTCCTCCAGGCTGTGCTGCCCTGCTCTGTGGTGAGTCTGTCCATAAGATGGCTGACATGGAGAAGCATATGACCATGCCCCCAGCCCCCCAGTGTCCACCACCACTTTACTATTAAGTAGCCAACCCCTTTAAATTTGACAGTATGCATGTAAATATGTATCTAACCATGGCACAAATGTGCTGCTACAGTTGACATACAACAGCAACATACAAGTAGACTATCCCAAAAAATTGGACAATGGCAGAGAATCCTTTGAGGACAGTTCACACTGTAGATGGAGTGGATAATATATACAAGGCAGTCAGAACAGGGGGTCTCATTGCATGTGGAAGAAAGCAGAACACACACAGCAAACTGTAAAGGCTGTAGAAGAGAAACTAAGCAAAAATGTTTAATAAAGACCTATGAAGAAAATGTATTCTCTACGATAATTGCAAAGCATGTGTGTTATGTGAGGTTTAGTTAGGCAACATGATAATAATGTCTGTTTTGTTTACAACCTTAGTGTGGTTCTTTGGGTTTTTACTTACAGGTGATATTATTGAATTCCATGGCCCTGAAGGTTCTGGGAAAACAGAAATGTTTTGCCACCTGATCTCCCGGTGTATTTTGCCAGTGTCCGATGGTGGTTTACAAGTTGAGGTGGTCTACATAGACACAGACTATCACTTTGACATGCTCCGTCTGGTCTCTATACTTGAACACCGACTATCACAAAGTGACGAAGAGACAGTGAAGCAATGTCTGAACAGGTTCTTCTTGGTCCACTGCAATAGTAGTGTACAGCTGCTCCTTACACTTTACTCTCTGGAGAACATGTTCTGCAGCCGTCCTTCTCTGTGTCTGTTAATCATAGATAGTCTGTCGTCTTTTTACTGGATAGACCGGAATAATGGAGGCGAAACCATTTCTAGACAGGAGTCCAATATTAGGAAATGCATAGAGCTTCTGGATAAATTGGTAAAGGAATACAAGCTGGTTCTCTTTGCTTCCACGCAAACTATAATGCAGAAGACGTACAACGAGAACAGCGAAGCGTCTAATTCTGAGAAACAAACACCTTCTGCTCTCGAGTTCAAACCATATCTCTGCAAACTGTGGCAGCATGTCACTACAAACAGAGTATTCTTCTCCAAAGAACAGAAGCAAGGGAGCGATAGCACAACGTTTTCTGTCACATCCTGCCACCTCAAGAGCAAAAATGTCATCAGACGCTCATTCGTGATAACCGAAGCTGGGGCAAAGTTCATTGCGTGATCCTCCGAATGTTCTCTATTTATTTGAAGATCTCTGTACAGGTCCAAAAGAAAACTATTCACAGTATCTGTGAGTTTCCAGTTGTTGTTTTTTTTTTTTATTTTATCTACAATGTAGCCAAACAAGTATTGATGATCAAGCTATTTCATCTGATCTAATAAAGCTTTGTTTTTGTTTTTTTTCCCATGATCTGTTTTTGTCATACAAAAAATTTAGGCTGTAATAGGAACCTAACGTTTCTTAAAGCGACTCTGTACCCACAATCTGACCCCCCAAACCACTTGTATCTTCGGATAGCTGCTTTTAATCCAAGATCTGTCCTGCGGTCCGTTCAGCAGGGGATGCAGTTATTGTCATAAAAACAACTTTTAATCCGGAAGTGCTGTGTCTACGGCCAGGGCTTACATTTGTGTATGCATTAGGCTGGCACCACCTCTCCGTCCATCCTCCTCATCATTAGGAATGATCCAGGAACATTTACTGCTGTTTGAGCTTTGCACAGGTGTATTAACGATCCAGCCCATGTTCATTATACACACAGGTGAGGAATAGGAAGCAATCTGCCTGGAGTATTCCTAATGATGAGGAGGGTGGGGAGGAAGGACAGAGAGGGTGTGCCAGCCTAATGCATATACAAATGTAAGCCCCAGCCGTTAAACACAGCGCTGTAGGATTAAAAGCTGTTTTTATGACAATAACTGCATCCCCTGCCGAACGGACCCCAGGACAGATCTTGGATTAAAAGCAGCTATCCGAAGGTACAAGTGGTTTGGGGGGTCAGATTCTGGGTACAGAGTCGCTTTAAATCTAGGACTAAGCTTAGAGCTACTGTATGACTTCAGTCGCACACCAGTTGCAGTTTGCATTTGTATTTCTTTACAGCTGTAATAAAAAAAGAAAATGAATTTTTAGATGTAATAGGGTTAGTTTACGTGTGTATTTTTTTATTTATTTATTCTTGCCTTTTCAATACATTTTTGGTGTGTTTTTTGCTTAAAGACGCATCAAAATACTTTTCAAGCAAAGACCAGATTTACACAGCAAATTTAAAAAGCCAATAAAACAGTCCTAAACACAAAAAAAGGTTAAATTATAAAAAATGTTTTTTTGAGACTAATTTTAATTTTAAATACATACATAATTTGAGTATTAAAATTGGATTACCTTTTCCCTTAAAGGAGAAGTCTGGCCTCAGGTTCTGTTTTTTTTTTTTTTTTTAATGGCAGGGCATGGGGGGAAAGCAACAAACGGCACTAACTTACCGCTCCCCGTGCCCGTGATCTGCCATCTGACCAGCCCAAGAACCTGACAGGCTCTGGGATCTTCTGTGCTGCTGACGTCACAACCCGGCTGATGGGCTGGCCGCTCAGCCAGTCAGTGACTGGGCTGGGACCCTGCTCTAGTCACTCATTGGCTGAGTGGGTTGTCCATAAGTGAGAACTGGAATCCTTCCGTCATCGTCATCATGGCTCCGGCAGGGGTCCCGGGGCCGGTCTAATGGCAGATCGTGGGCACAGGAAAAGGTTAGTGCCGTTTGTTGTTCTCCCCCCATGCCCTGCCCTTTAAAAAAAAAACTTCCTCTTTAATGATCCAGAAAAGGTAAATGTGGAAGGGTTGTGTGAGTTGTGTAACAGCTGAGTATAACTATAAAACCTATTCCCAGATTACTATAATCCAGGTGGGGAAGCCACTGCTTGACAAGGCTACATCCAGACTTGGTTAGATCAAGTTCCAATCACACTTTCCTCATCAGACTTGTTTCATTACACAAATAATTGTGTTTGGCGAGCAAATATCTACAATAGTTTTAGTGAGGAGTATGCGAGATCCATTTATTCTACCATAAAGGTACCTTCACACGTACTGGATCCCCAGCTGATTTCATGCTGCGAGTTTGCGGATCCTGGTAGTGTGAAGTGAATGGGTCACATACCCGCAGTGGAATTTCCCCTTTAACCCCCTGCTGCCCGCAGCCCCCGGCAAGCGGCTGTGTGTGAGGCTTCCGGCTCCCCTCGCTCCCCATCAGCCAATCAGTGGACGGCAGCACTGATTGGCTCATGGGGACCGACGGGAGCCTCACACACAGCCGTAATGTATGCTCGGTGCCGGGGGCTGCGGGGGTTAAAGGGGCCGGGTCACATACTGGCAGATGAATGAAAATTCTGCTACGGGTATGTGACCCATTCACTTCACACTACCAGGATCTGCAGTGGATTTCGCTGCAAACTTGCACCATGAAAACCGCTGTGGATCCACTACGTGTGAAGCTACCCTAAAGGAATACTTCCAAATTAACCCTTTCACGACCTGAGGTCATTGATGCCTCAGTGCCCAGGTTGTGTTTTGACATCAGATTATGGGATCATAATGATCCCATAGGCAGATGTCCCCTATGTCTGCCCCCTCTTCTCTGTCCCCTGCCGCTGTTACTATCTTGTAACAGCAGCAGGGGAGAGAGGGGAAGGGGCAGAGCTCACGGGCACGCCCAGCCTTCCCTCCCGACCCCTGCTAGCTTCCGTAGCAGGAAACTGTAAGCCTTAGGCTTATATGGCTACCATCGGGGCTGTGTAGAGGGAGAATTCTCTTATCTGGAGCCTTATAGATGCTGCGGACTTGCTGACCGCAGTATCTGTAGGATTAACCCTCAGCGCCGGAGCACGGCTCCGGAGCTGAGAGTTGCGGATGACACAGGTGCAGTTCCTGCGCCTGTGTCATCCTAGAGTGTTAATTAACGTCACTGCAGCTTCTGGCATAGGCTGCAGCGACGTTAATTAACAGTGCGGCGGCGGCTATTTTACTATAAAGTTGCCGACCCGTTCAACCTTAATTGACAAGATTTATCCACTTCTTATCTGTTGGGTATCTTTGCAAATTTGCATTCAAGACTTTCCTGCCCTCATATCCAATATTGTTTCAGAGATGCAGATACAGATACAGCAATTACTGTTTATCTTGGATGGGATGCATTGCAGCCTTCAACATGCTACTTCCCTCCAATCTTCTCTACCTCTAAAAACAATTCTTTTCATACTCCCTAAAGCCTTCCTTATGCTTTTTAACCTTTGAATTTTTTTTTTGTTTCCCGGGTGCAGTAGATATTTTAAATGCAGTAGGATCCCCATCCCTGAAGTTGCCATTCTGGTGTCTTTTTTTTTTCTATGTGGCCGAACCCATAGGCATAGCTGTATCCCTGTTTTCCTGGTAGCTCTAAGGCAGCATCCAACTTCTCCAGATGCTGGGACTTAAAGAGAACCAATCATGGGCGGAAATTAAAAATTTTTTTTTCGATAATTAGATTAAAATTGTAATTTTATTAATATTTGTAATTTGAATTCATTACTTTTAGGGCCGCGTTTTCACAATATACCGATTTTCTTTTCCTGTCTCGCGCCGGCTCTTTTGAAAAGAGCCGGCGCGCGACAGGAAGCTCCCGGCATGCCGAGCGGCAGGAAGGGCTCCCATGAGCCTTTGCCACCGCTCTGTAAGTACACAGTGATCCCGCGCTATACAGCGCGAGATCGCTGTGTATGAATATCCTAACTGGGCCTATAAGTGTATTCCTGAAGATACAGACTGCCTGTGCAGTCTGTATCTTATTCTTTTACCTATAGCTGCGGAGCGGAGCGGAGCGGAGCAGTAAGGCCGGGGGCGGCCATCTTGATGACGTCAGTGGTGCGTTCCAGCGCTGGAACGCAAGGGACGTAATCAAGATGGCGCCCGACTTTACTGCACCGCTACAGAGGAGTGGGTAAAGTATAAGATACAGACTGCCTGTGCAGTCTGTATCTTCAGAAATAAACTTCATGAAGATACAGACTGCCTTTGCAGTCTGTATCTTATACTTTACCTACTCCTCTGTAGCGGTGCAGTAAAGCCGGGCGCCATCTTGATTAGTCCCTTGCGTTCCAGCGTTGGAACGCACCACTGTGACGTCATCAAGATGGCCGCCCCCGGCCTTACTTCTCCGCTATCCTGGATTAGGTAAAAGCATAAGATACAGACTGCACAGGCAGTCTGTATCTTCAGGAATAGACTTAGGGACAGAGAATCTTTTATTATAGGGATAGTGATTTTTAGGTGATTGGTCCTCTTTAAATGCCAACCCAAACACTTTTTTGAAGTTTGCACAACACTATTGACCATGGATTATTGCATGCTAGTCTCTGCACACAGCTGGATCCTCTCAGTGACTAACAATATTTCAACAATGCATCATTTGTGCCTTCGTTTTTTAATTTTTAGGAAAATGTAAACTAACATTTTCACTGACCCTAATCAAGTTAAACCTATTTGCTTTTTATTTAGGGAGTTTTTTATGAGTGAGGGCCCTGCTCGCATGCATCAGCTTACAGACTATATAGGCTGGGTTCACACTACGTATATTTGAGGCTGTATTTTTGAGGCTGTATAGCAACCAAAACCAGGAGTGGATTGAAAACACAGAAAGGCTATGTTCACATAATGTTGTAATTGAGTGGATGGCCGTCATTTAATGGCAAATATGTGCTGTTATTTTAAAACAACGGCTGTAGTAT
Organism: Dendropsophus ebraccatus; assembly: GCF_027789765.1. Classification (NCBI taxonomy): domain Eukaryota; kingdom Metazoa; phylum Chordata; class Amphibia; order Anura; family Hylidae; genus Dendropsophus; species Dendropsophus ebraccatus. Next base: position 183,712,772 of record NC_091455.1, on the reverse strand, counting down.
TGAAATAATGGAAGTTATTTACCGTTATATGGCGGCCATCCACTCAATTACAACATTATGTGAACAGATCCTTTCTGTGTTTTCAATCCACTCCTGGTTTTGGTTGCTATGAGGACCTGACATGAGGACCAAATACAGCCTCAAATATACATAGTGTGAACCCAGCCTATGATATATAGCTGGGTTCACACTACGTATATTTCAGTCAGTATTGTGGTCCTCATATTGCAACCAAAACCAGGAGTGGATTAAAAACACAGAAAGGCTACTGTATGTTCACACAATGTTGAAATTGAGTGGATGGCCGCCATATAACAGTAAATAACTGCCATTATTTCAATATAACAGCCGTTGTTTTAAAATAACAGCAAATATTTGCCATTAAATGGCGGCCATCCACTCAATTTCAACATTGTGTGGACAGAGCCTTTCTGTGTTTTTAATCCACTCCTGGTTTTGGTTGCAATATGAGGACCACAATACTGACTGAAATGTACTTAGTGTGAACCCAGCCTATAGTTGCATCAGTTACTACACGTTACATAAAAATATATGCTAGTAAAACAAAATATTTTCTTTATCAAATTACATGTCACTTTTGTTGTACCATGACCACAGCTTTTTTTTTTCCCTGTGCATCGGGACCCCTGCAGCTAAAAATATAGTAAAATATATAGCATCTGAAAGCAGCATATTAATAGACTGCTTTATCTCCATGATTGCATGTAGTCTTAACCATATAAGTAGTATAGATAAGGGCAAATCAAGCATGCTCGAATCCGATCGTTCAGCATTTAAATACCGGTGGTTGAAAAAGGTGGATGCAGCTCTAAGGAGTCCTGAAAAACATGGATACAGCCATAGGCTATGTTCACACGAGGTATGTGTTGTAGAAATCACGGCCGTTGGCTGTATCCATGTCTTTCAGCACACGTATGTAAAAGCATAGAATCCCGGCCAGAGTGTATACACATAGTATACACTCCAGCCTGGATCCATAGTGGCACCACAAGAAACTGACATGTCAGTTTCCGGCGGCTGCTATTCTGTGAATAGCGGCCACAGAAAACCCTGTCGGTTCACACACATTGTGAGCAGCGGGGAATTCATCGGCAGTAAAGATCATCCGGCCGGTACTAGTCATGGAACGGCCGGTGTCTTACGCCATGTGAACATGGCCATAGGCTGTATTGACCTGACTAGTCCACCTCTCCCCTTTGCCAATCCATTCACTGGTTCCCTATTGCCCTACAAATGAATTTTAAATTGTTGACCCTAACATACAAGGCCATCCACAACTTTCCCCCTCCGTACATTTCTGACCTGTTATCCCGCTACCATCCCTTGTACAACCTCTGATTCTCCAATGACCTCCTTTTGCCCTCCCCCCTTGTTCGTTCCTCACACAACCTTCCTTAATTAAATTTTGCACGAGCCTCCCCTTCTGTCTCCCTCCCTTTATCTTGCAGAGTGTAAGCCCTCTTGGGCAAGGTTCTCTATCCCTATGTACCAGTCTGCCATTTACCTTATTCATGTAACATGTTTTATCTTTGTAATGTTCAGTTTGTCACCGCCTATTGCTTGTATAACACACTGGAATCGAAGGCACTTTAAAAATAAATAGTAATAATAATAGACCATATATAGACCATAGGCTGTATCCATGTTTTGATATATGGCTGTACAGTCAGGGTACCCGTCCAAAATAATAATCTATCCCAGCACTTCAAAGTAAAAAAAAATAGAAAGGGGAATAGTGCCTATAACGTAACTTTTATTATATCTGGTTAAGATACACCCATTTGTTGTGTGCCCATCACCAAAGCTACTAGTATTCACAACAATGTTGGATCATCGCACATTCGGAATGCGTAAGAGCCAACAAGAAATATAATAAAAGAAATGTAGGTACTGAGGCAATGCAGCCCCACGTAAGTATCCAAGAAACGTTATGATCTCCCAACACGTTTCTGCCACTGGTTGTTATGGCGTCATCAGGGGAGTGAAATCAGCAAACACGCCACTATGGTGGATACGTATGCTAATGAGTACCAATACAGATAACCATCTCAATACAGTAATACCCAGGTAACAATTGTTCTGCACATATATATGTTAATACTAGTTCTAGCTGGGTTACGGCTACTCACTGGCCCTTGTTAGTACCAAGCGTAGGGGAAATGCAAGGAAGACATGTATGCTCCCACGATCAGTGTTCCAATTATGCTGAATTGCTGCATTGGCAGCACACAACAGCGCGAATTGTTCCCCCCGCACGCAAGGACTGTTGGATGCAGCCCTGTTGGACAAAGTTGGATGCAGCCCTAGGGAGTAGGGATGGTCTGAACCCGCCGAGGTTCGGATGAACCCGAACGCTTGGCATCGGATTCCCGCTGTCTGCCCACTCTGTGCAGCGGGCGGATCCAGCGGGAGGAACGCCTGGAAAAATGGGATACAGCCATAGCCATAGGCTGTATCCCATTTTTCCAGGCGGTCTTCCCGCTGGATCCGCCCGCTGCACGGAGTCGGCAGACAGCGGGAATCCGATGCCGAGCGTTCGGGTTCATCCGAACCTCGGTGGGTTCAGACCATCCCTACTCCCTAGGGCTGCATCCAACTTTTTCAGCCAACGGTAATCAAATGCCGAACCTTCGGACTCTACCATGCTTAGCTTGCGCTCATCTCTAATAAGTTGCAAATCTAACCACATAAAGTCGCTGTTCAAAACGTCAAAAGGATCTACTCCGTGTCTTGCCATAAAAGCTAATCCAGAACAAATCGTGACCACCCAGTACATGGCAGGAGATGAGAGATTTACAGAAGACAAAATGTTCCTTGTTCTAATATTCCATTAATCATTGAAAAATAGACTCTCCAAAGCCAAGTGCTAACGTCAACCAAGGCAACGAGAGGGAGGCCAGGATCCATTCAGCCACTACATCATTTCATTAATTTCCATTGGAATTATTATCCCCTAGTCAGAAGACCACAGTTTTTAATGCCACTTAATTTAAGGAAAACATGTTAAACCTGTTTAATCCCGCTTCAAATCATTTCCTGGTCAGCGAATGCCTCTTAGCTATGTCAAGTCTCGCTAATAATTACTGGTGACTTTTAAGACTCCCGAGCTTCGTTTTAAGGCACAAAAACAATATTTTCCCTTCCCTATTAGCGTTATTATTAATATGTAACTGTTACATCGGAGTTTAGGACCCAGGAGGAGTTAATGACTTGGAGAAGGAAATGACAATAGTTTAATAAGGTTTTCTATAGAAGTTGGCACACCATTAGACAAACAAAGTGTCATTTTCCCCGGATCCGTTACTGGCATGGTTCTACTGGAGTCAGTGTTTTACTGCAACCGTTTTCAGTCCCATTTTCGGGCCAAGTCATTTTGAATAGGAAAGTGTGACACAATTTCCCTAAGAACTTTTGCATGTGTACATTAGAACTATATTAATGATGGAGCTGCTTCCCTCATTAAAACCGTTCATATATAAAAGACTGGTAGAATAAACAGGCCAATATTCAGCACTAAAGCGATTATTTCCAGGCTGGTGCTAGTTAAATTCTAGGAAATGTTGGGATTTCTTCTTTTTTTTTTTTACTACTTGTAAATTACAAATCTGTCTCAAATCCTGGATGAACATTTATCTGCTTGTATTATATGTTAAATAATATTTAGGCATATTGTTAACCCCTTTGTGTCAGCCATACGGCTATATACGTTCCTGCTTCACATGTGCAGAAGGAACATATATAAATGTTCCTGGCTCTGAAGAGGTGTTAATGTGTGCAGAGCCGTTTCAATGCGATCGGCCCTGCACACGCTACAGTCCCCAGACCCGGGAATGACAGGCAGCCGCAGTCCTGCAGCTGTCCTTAACCCCCTTAAACGCTGCGATGGCTGTGCAGTTTAAGGTAGTCAGTGACAGGACTTGTCCCGATCACTTGTACCACTTACCTCCATCCTGTCAGATCGGCAATCTGTAGATAGAGTCTGCTCTCAGGCAGACTCTATGTACAGATCGCTGATAGTACTGATGAATGCTATGCTATGGCATAGCATTTATTAGTAAATGCAATCAGAGCATTGTATATATAAGTCCCCTAAGAGACTTATATATGCAATACATAATGTGTAAAAAAAAATAAAACCTTTTTTTTTTAACATTTAACCCCTTAACGACAAAGGGCGTATATTTACGCCCTATTGCCGGTAAGAGCGTTCAGAATGGGGCCGCGTGGCAACCTGCTCTGAACCGCCGAGATCCCGGGTGCCGCGTGTAGCCCGGGACCGCGGCTATTAGGGGGCACAGTCTGCTTTATAAGACCTGGACCTATTTTTATCGTTACTAGTTCACAAAACGTTCGCATTGAATAAGACATCGTTCGGTCATTTGCAGTAGATACGAACGCAATAGCGAAGAAATAGCGAACAAAAAAATGATCGCAAATACGATTATCGTTCCATGGAAATGAGTGAATGTTTTCAGGTCTTTCGCAATAGCGGTCGTTTGAGGTCGTTAATCGTTAACTATTATGCGAACAATAATCGTCCGGTGGAATACGGCCCTAAGGCTATGTGGAAAACATATCCATGTATTAATGTTTTCCAGACAGCTTAAGAGCTTTATCCAACTTCAGCAGCCCCCGCTATGCTTAATGCTCGGGTTCGGATAGACTCGAGCATGCTTGAGGTTCGCTCATCTCTAGTTATAAGCCTTGGAATAGAGCGATTTTAAGGAACATATATTTGTTAACAACGGTTTGAATTTTTTACAGGCCATCAGATACAATGAAAGTTATACATGTTACATATCGTTGTAATCGTAACGACTTGAGGAACATATATAACAAGTCAGTTTCACCCCAGGACGAATGGTGTAAAAACAAATACCCCCCGTTTTTTTCTTCAATTTCACCACACATAAATTTTTTTTCTAGTTTTCCAGTGTACTTTATGAAAAATTCAGCCTGTCATTGCAAAGTACAATTAATGGCGCAAAAAATAAGGGCTCATGTGAGTTTCTAGGTGGAAAAATGGAAGTGGTATGGCCTTTTAAGCACAAGGAGGGGAAAAAGAAAACGCAAAAATCGAAATTGGCTCTGTCCTTAAGGAGTTAAAAAAAACACTAATAAAAATGCCCCAATAAAGATGTACTGCCCTCTTTCGCATTATACAAATAAAAATATTTAAAAAATATAAAAAAAGAAACAATAAAATATATTACATATCATAGCGTGCGGAATTGTCCGATGTATTAAAATGTAACAATATTTATCCTGCACGGCGGACAGCATAAATGAAAAGTGTGTGGGGGGGGGGAAACACCAGGATTGCTGATTTTTTTTAATTATATATTAGAAAAAAATAAATAAAAAACAATCAAGCTTTGTAGGTGAAAAAATTTAATCGCTATGGCTCTTAGAAGGCATTTGCATTTATTTGACCCGGGCACCAATGACCTTGGTCATGAAGGGGTTAAAATTAAATTTAAAAAAAAGCACCCAGCTGGTTAAGAAAGCGCTCTGTAAGAAGAGGAACCTGGGGCCCCTTGTGGGTAATGTTGATGGTCCCTGAGGTTGAGCCTTTACCTATCATAGTTTTATGACCTATTTTTAAGTCACTCTTGCAAACTTCATCTTGTGCTCATAAAGGTCTGTGGGGGAAACCTTGTTGAATTAGGAACACTCCAACTCTGGGAATTCCAAAACTAACATTTATATTGAGGAAAAGACTAATATAATCTTGGCTTGGTCAGGGTATTCAGATACAGACTAGAGCAGCAATCTGAATTTGTGCCCTGGCCACATTTCTGCTCAATGATTCATAGGCCCTTCAGGTTTCTGTTTTTCTGTTTTTGTTTTTTTGGAAGGAAAGAATTATGTTAAGAGAGTACACCAGCCGTACTGACACATAATGTAATGTAAGCAGAATTAAAAGGGGTACTCAGGGCAAATATATAAAACAGGGAGGGCAGGGGGTTTCAGGAACATAATAATAAATTGATACATACCTGTCCCTTTGCCCCCACAGTGTTGGTATCCTATATCTCAAGGTCCTGTGATGGCTTGCTCACTGTGCTTGCTGACAAGTGGTTGAAAATAAGTGGAGTTTAAAAAAGGAGTTGAAAGAAGGAGTTACAAGTTCTGGTAAGTGCTAATCTCTTTCTTTTTCACTGTTTTTGTTTCACTGAGGATGATGGCTAGCAGGATGGAAGGATTCATTCAGTGCGCAGTCTGCCGCATGTACGCACAACTGGAGCAGGTGTTCCAGGGTGAGTACCGCTGTGACAGATGTGAGCATGTTGCCCATCTAGAAGCTCAAGTTAGAGATCTGGAGAAGCATATTGCAACACTGAGGGAACTTGGCCACCTTGAGAGGGAACTTCGGCTCACTGAGCAGGAAGTTAGTGGGGTAGTGATGGAGGGTGGTGATATAGATCAGGAGGCCCAAGTAAGTAGCTGGGTTAATGTAGTTAGAGGGACCAGTAAGGGATCCAAGAAAAGGAAGGCCACTTCTCCTACTATATGCCCAAGCAAAATTGCCAAGTTAGGTGATGATGCAAGGGCATCCGTGTCAGAAATGGCAGCTCTAGTGGAACCTGTTCTCCCTAACAGCCGGGGGAACAGTCCAACTAGTAGTGGGCGGGATGGTATTGTAGGTAGGCCTAGACAGCTAGTGGTTATAGGGGATTCTATAATCAGGAAGACGGATAGAATAATTTGTCGCCAAGACCGCCTCAACCGAATGGTTTGCTGTCTCCCTGGTGCCAGGGTTCGGCATGTGGTGGAAAGGGTGGATAAATTACTTGGGGGGGCTGGGGATGACCCAGCTGTCGTGGTCCATGTGGGAACCAATGACAGGATACAAGGTAGGTGGAGGTCTATTAAAAATAATTTTAGAGAACTAGGTGCTAAGTTGAAGGGAAGGACCTCCAAGGTGGTATTCTCTGGAATACTGCCTGTGCCATGCGCATCACAGGAAAGACAGCGGGAGCTTAGGGAGTTAAATGCATGGCTCAAGTCATGGTGTAGAGGAGAAGGGTTTGGGTTTTTAGAGCACTGGGCTGACTTTTCATTGGGGTACAATCTGTTTTCCGCAGATAATTTGCACCTTAATGGAAGGGGGTCCGCTGTGCTGGGGGAGAGAATCCTAGAAGGGGTGGAGGGGTTTTTAAACTAGGGATGTGGAGGGAGGACAATGAAGTATGTAATGTAGTGGCAGATAGGTTAGAGAGGGGACAGAACAATGAGGAGGGAGGAGAAGGGTCCTGTGGGGGGAGGATAAGAGCAGTGCATAGGGAGATCCATATGTTGCGGATGAACAGTGAGGATGATTGTAGCCACAGCACAGTAATAAATCCCATTTCTTATAATGAAGCGGTTAAACTCGATGGTAATATAAAGTGTATGGTTACTAATGCCAGAAGTCTAGCCAGCAAGATGGGGGAGCTGGAGGCCTTGGTTCTGGAGGAGTCCATTGATGTGGTTGGTGTGACTGAGACATGGCTGGACTCCTCACATGACTGGGCTGTCAATATTCAGGGATTTACGTTGTTCAGAAGGGACCGGGTGGGCAGAAGGGGAGGAGGAGTATGTCTGTATGTCAGAAATGATATTAAAGTGAGTGTAAAAGATGCAATAGTGGGAGATGACTGTGATGATGTGGAAGCATTATGGGTAGAACTACAGAAGGAGGTAAAGAGTGAAAAAATTATTCTTGGTGTAATCTATAGACCCCCCAACATTACTGAGGAGGTAGATGGCCAGTTGAATAGACAAATAGAGCGGGCTGCCCGGGAGGGAACAGTAGTGATAATGGGGGACCTCAACTACCCAGATATAGATTGGGGTCACGGTTCAGCTAAAACCACAAAGGGGAGGGAATTTCTTAACCTCCTGCAGGATAATTTTCTGGGCCAGTTTGTGGAGGAGCCAACTAGAAGTGATGCCTTGTTGGATCTGGTTATTTCTAACAACGCTGAGCTGGTTGGGGATGTCACTGTCCATGAACACCTGGGGAATAGTGACCACAATATAGTGACTTTTAGCTTAAAGTGTAGAAAAGAAAAGCATGTTGGGAGGGCAAAAACTCTTAATTTTAAAAGGGCCAATTTTCCTGGGTTAAGGGCAGAACTTCAGGGCATAGACTGGGAGCGGCTGCTGTCACATACGGATACAGCTAATAAATGGGAAATCTTCAAATCCACATTAAATAACTGTACTGCCAAATATATTCCTATGGGTAACAAATATAAACGGTTAAAATCCAATCCCACATGGCTTACAACCGAGGTTAGAAGGGCTATAAATGAGAAAAAAGGGGCATTCAAAAAATATAAATCAGAGGGGTCAGCTGTAGCATTTAAACATTACAAAGAAGTGAACAAAACCTGTAAAAATGTAATAAAAGCAGCAAAAATTCACAATGAAAGGCAGGTAGCTATAGAAAGCAAAAGAAACCCCAAAAAATTCTTCAAATATATTAATGCAAAAAAACCAAGGTCAGAGCATGTAGGACCCCTAAATAATGGCGACGGGGAATTAATAACTGGGGATCAGGAGAAAGCTGAGTTACTTAATGGGTTCTTCAGTTCTGTATATACAAAAGAGGATGGAGCTGTGGTGGGTGGGGCCAGTACTGAGGTGGGTGGGGCCAGTGCTGCTAACACATGTAATGTACTGAACTGGTTTACTATAGATATGGTCCAAGATAAATTAAACAAACTCAATGTAACCAAAGCTCCAGGGCCTGATGGATTGCACCCCAGAGTTCTTAGGGAACTCAGTTCTGTAATTTCACTACCCTTGTATGAAATATTCCGTGATTCTTTGCTTACTGGTATTGTGCCGAGGGACTGGCGTAAGGCAAATGTAGTGCCGATCTTCAAAAAGGGCTCTCGAACTTCCCCAGGTAACTATAGACCCGTAAGCTTAACGTCCATTGTGGGGAAACTATTTGAGGGGCTTATAAGGGACTACATCCAGGAATATGTAGTGGCTAATAGTATTATAAGTGATAACCAGCATGGTTTTACTAAGGACAGAAGCTGTCAAACCAACCTAATATGTTTCTATGAAGAGGTAAGTAGAAGCCTGGATGGCGGCGCGGCTGTGGATATAGTGTACCTGGATTTTGCAAAAGCGTTTGACACAGTTCCTCATGGACGTCTGATGGGTAAGTTAAAGTCTATCGGTTTGGAAAATTTAATGTGTAACTGGATTGAAAACTGGCTTAATAATCGTACCCAGAGAGTGGTGGTCAATGATTCCTACTCCGAATGGTCCCCGGTAATAAGTGGTGTACCCCAAGGGTCAGTACTGGGCCCTCTTCTGTTTAACTTGTTTATTAATGATATTGAGAATGGAATTAACAGCAATGTTTCTATCTTTGCAGATGACACCAAGCTTTGTAGTACAGTACAGTCTATGGAGGATGTGCAGATGTTACAGGATGACTTAGACACACTGAGTGTTTGGGCGTCCACTTGGCAAATGAGGTTCAATGTGGATAAATGTAAAGTTATGCACCTGGGTACTAATAACCCACATGCATCATATGTCCTGGGGGGAGTTATTCTGGGAGAGTCACTGATGGAGAAGGATCTGGGTGTACTTGTAGATAATAGACTACAGAACAGTACACAATGTCAGTCAGCTGCTTCTAAGGCCAGCAGGATATTGTCATGCATTAAAACAGGCATGGACTCTCGGGACAGGGATATAATATTACCGCTTTATAAAGCTTTGGTGCGGCCTCATCTGGAGTATGCCGTCCAGTTTTGGAACCCGATTCATAAAAAGGATGTTCTAGAGCTGGAGAGGGTACAAAGACGGGCAACTAAACTAATAAGGGGAATGGAGCATCTTAGTTATGAGGAGAGATTAAAAGAATTACATTTGTTTAGTCTGGAGAAGAGACGTTTAAGGGGAGATATGATTAATTTATTTAAATATATAAATGGCCCCTACAAGAGATATGGGGAAAAGATGTTCCAGGTAAAACCCCCTCAAAGGACAAGAGGGCACTGCCTCCGCCTGGAGAAAAAAAGGTTCAATCTCCGGAGGCGACAAGCCTTCTTTACCATGAGAACTGTGAATCTGTGGAACAGTCTACCACAGGATCTGGTCACAGCAAAAACAGTAGAGGGCTTCAAAACCAGCCTAGACAAGTTCTTAGAGCAAAATAATATAAATGCATATGTATAGAACCTATCACCCCTCCCCCTTCCCTGTATCCATCCCCTCCTTGGTTGAACTTGATGGACATGTGTCTTTTTTCAACCGTATTAACTATGTAACTATGTAACTATATGTAAGAATTAAAAGGGGTACTCAGGGCAAATATATAAAACAGGGAGGGCAGGGGGTTTCAGGAACATAATAATAAATTGATACATACCTGTCCCTTTGCCCCCACAGTGTTGGTATCCTATATCTCAAGGTCCTGTGATGTCATAGCCCCACTCAGAAATGCCTGTTCAGCCAGTCAGTGAGTGAGGCGGAACACCTCTTCAGTCACTGACTGGCTAAGCAGGTAATTCCCATGATGACACAGAAACCTGGGAGATTCAGGAGAGTGGAGGGTGACAATGGGCGATGACACTGCAGGGGTAAGTATAACTTTGATTATGTTCCCACCACTCCCTGTTCTTTCATTTTATTTTACGTTTGCTTAGAGTAAACCTTTAATTTGCAACTATTGCCTAATGCCGGGTAACAAAGTATCTAAATCTATAATTATAAACAGGGACAGCCATGATTTTGGACCAGGAGTAAGTACCACAAGTAGCAAACATAGTATCAAGACAAGAACATAGGAGTTACCAGGAGGCTGGACCTGGAGTAGAACCACAAGTACCACAAGAGCATTGTCAGTAGTAACCTGCACTTTCCACCTGAAGCAGGACCATGCATGAAATTCAAAAGTCAAAGCAGGAAAATAGTAAAGAAGCAAGACAGGTCAGGATCAGGAACAGAAGGCAGATTGAGGCAAGATTCATAAGAATAGCGACCAGAAGGACCCAGATCAGGAACTGCACTGTGAACTTCATTTTGAGGCTCAGACAATGAGTGAGAGACCTGACTGGGCTTAAAGGGGAACTCCAGGTAGAGGTTTAAAAAAAAAATGAAACTTCTGCAGAAGCATATAGGATTATCTACCTGTCTATCCCAGTTTTGAAACTACCAAAAATCCATTTGTTTTGTTTATATTTTTATTTTTTATTTTTTTGTATTGTGGTTTTGTCCTTCCTGATTGAGCAGTTCCCAGAATGCAATGCTTTCCCTCAGCTGATCATCACAGTCCCTTACCCATCACAATCAGTAAAATTAGTGCTGCACCTGCTTCTGGCCAGAGATGGTGGATCACTTGGGGGATCCAGCCAAGCCTCATGTGAGATCACTCCCTGCCCCCTGTCTGCATCATCAGCCTGTGCTCAGCAAACACACACAATGTGAGACAGAGGCATGGAATATTTGTCTCCTAAGGGGGGAGAGCAGAAGGAGCAGGAGACAATGTAATTTAACACAGGGGCCTTTTTTTTCACTTCCTGGATTTCTATCAGTGTGTCAGAACCGTACAGGTACAGTAATACATTGTATAGACACATCTATATAACTTTTAATGTACTTTTAATAGAAAACAAGTTCTTCTTATCCGGAGTTCCCCTTTAAGTAGCAGAACTTTATATTCTCATCTGAAGCAGCCTTGGAGAAAGCCGAGCCCAGAATCAGAAAGAGGAAACTCTGCTTTTCTGCTGCACTAGGGTGTGGTTGTACAACAGGGACATAGTGGCACAGGAACTGAACTGTGGCACGTTGGCACTCAGACAATGGGGGACCTTACCTGCTTAGATAGGCCATCAGAATCATATGGCATCCAGTTACCATAGGCACCAGACATCATCAGCTCATGTTAGTTATCTAGCAACATGGCACAACTGCTTAGAGGGCACAGGAGGACAGCGCTGTGATGGGGGGGGGGGCACATTGTAGTTTTTATGCTCTTTTTTTTAATGTACAAATATACATTTCTATTACTCAGCTGCAGGTATTACTTTTCCATAATTAAACACTGATTTTTCAGAACCTCAAAAAGGTCATATACATCATTAAACTTTAAAGTAGTATGGATCTTGGTTCTTCCCCGTATCGGGTGCCTTCAGGAGACTGTAGATTGGAGCTTCAATCTACCTGCCAGAAACTAAGATTAATGAATACAATTCCCGATAAAAAGATTTCCCACACAGAGAAAAAGGACAATGGAAAAGTCTACAATGAACTAAAGAAGAAACGTCACTGGAGAGAAAAAGTACAAAGAGAGGAGCTATAATGTTAAAGATCTGAGAGGCTGAACTGGGGGAGGTTCTAGGGGAATATTTCCAATGCTTTTTTTCTGAACTTCAATTAAAGTTCAGATACTTTCTGTGAACCTCTGAACACATTGTTATATGGTTCCTCAGACAAAGGAATGAACTATGAATCCTATACATCAAGATATACATTACATTTTGCATTCCCTTGATCATTTAAAAGGCCATATGGCCATCTGTGTATAGCACTTGCTGCCTTTGGCTCCTATTAAGATGGTTATTATGAAAACACTTTTATCCATACTTTGGATTCACTGATATTCAATTGCATTTTGTATACAAAAAAATGTAAGTATACCAAATATTAGGGCTGGGCGATATACCATGAAAATACCGATACCGTCTCTGGCATCGGGTATCCAACCTTAAAGCGACTCTGTACCCACAATCTGACACCCCTCCCCCCAAATCGCTTGGACCGTCAGCTGCTTTTAATCCAAGATCTGTCCTGGGGTCCGTTCGGCAGGTGATGCAGTTATTGTCCTAAAATACAACTTTTAATCTTGCAGCCCCGTGCCCAACAGGCGTGGCCTAGATTGTGTATGCATTAGGCTGGCACAACCTCTCTGTCCCTTCTCCTCATCATTAGGAATGCTCCAGGCAGATTGCCTCCTATTCCCCAGCTGTGTCAGCCCGGCACATGGGCTGGATCGTTAAGGCACCTGTGCAATGTTCAGCATGGAGAAAATGTTCCAGTGCCATTCCTAATGATGAAGAGGGTGGAGAGGAGGGACAGAGGGGTGGTTCAAAGTTAGGGCACAGATATTCTAAGCCACACCCGTTGGACACAGGGCTGCAAGTTTAAAAGTTGTTTTTTGGGACAATAACTGCATCACCTGCCGAACGGACTCCAGGACAGATCTTGGATTAAAAGCAGCTATCCGAAGGTACAAGTGGTTTGGGGGGGGTCAGATTGTGGGTACAGAGTCGCTTTAACTTTGTTAAGTGACCTCAGCTTTGTATTTTCACACCCCCTTCCCTGGTTTTAGGACCCTGACAGCTCACGCTCTGGACGCTTGCACACGGAGGTCCTCGGTCTCTGAAGGAGCAGGTCGCAGAGACCGTGGGTTACATATTGTCCAGTAATCCATAACTCCCAGCATCTTCATTGGGACAGCATGCAGTGCTGGGGGTCTCAGGCTGCCCTCCCTTCCCTCGATCTTGTCACAGGGGGAAGCTGAGGGTGACTGTGGCAGGATATATGCTCCTACCCCTCTCTCCTCCTGCCCGGTCGCACACAGAGCACCTCGGTCTTTAAAGGAGCAGGTCACACAGACTTCAGGGATTGGGTGATAGCGTCGCTGCGGGTGCTGAAGCTGTACAGCAGTTTCGGGGGGCGCAGCACCCCCTATATGCACTTTGATTAAAATTGCTCCATTTTAGATGGTTGCTCAACCAAAATACGAGGGGAAACAGCTGGAAGGACTAAATCTGGCTATAAAATTTAGGATATAGTTGTCTGAATCCACCAATTTCAGAGAGGCAAACCAGAACCCCTGAGGACAAATGTAAGGGGAAAGAGGGGTTGGGAGTGTTGAATTTTAATTTCCAGTGCCTTTTGTTCTTAGGTAGATATTCTAGCACTAGAGGTGTCTATTCATGCATGGATCAGAAGAGACCGCTGGTAGGACACTGCACTTCCCTCCCATCACTCATCTCTGTCCAGACAGCCCCGTACACTAATAATGGAGCTGCCTGGACGACGATCGCTGCAAGCTGGGGAGTGAAATGCGCTACCATTCACTTCTCCTAATTGGTTTTCCTGACTGGTGGGTGTTTCAGCAGAAACCCACCGATAATGTCACCGTAGCTGTCTGACTGTAGCATCTTGTTGACATTACAGCAGCTTACCTGACTGACACCTGGGATTTTACAGTAGGTTACCCTGGGGTATTTGCCAACAACAGAGGGTCCCTGTGAAAGAACAGTATAGTATATGGTCTCTTTGATTGCCACTCACTAATTGGACGACAGCAATTCCTGTTCATTCAGGACCAAAGCTGGCAGAAACGCTTTAAAGTGACACTGTCACCCCTTTTTGCATTCAGACTTCTCTACACTGGTGTAAAGGGTAAATTTAGCAGCTTTCATACCCTATTTTACATCATACGTCATGGTGCTTGTTCAAGTAAAAAGTGATCTTTTATAATCTGCAGATTGTGCTAAGTGGGCGGGGCTTTAAGGCAAAGGCATCACTTAGCCCCACCCACAGTGCCACTGTAGGCCCCGCCCCTCAGTGATGACCATTGGTATGGGCCGACCTAGAGGGAGTGGGGCCTAGACCTTCAGGCCAGCCTGTTCCAATGGGCAATGAGGGACCCGGGCATATGTGCCAATGATGGCACGGAGGGGAGGGGCCTATGGTGGTGCTGTGGGTGGGGCTAAGTGGCGCAGTTGCAGTGAAGCCCCGCTCACTTAGCACAAACTACAGATGATAAAAGATCACTTTTTACTTGAACAAGAACCATAACATATGATATAAAATAAGGTATGAAAACTGCTACATTTACCCTTTACATCTATGAAGAGAAGTCAGAATGCAAAAAGGGGGTGACCGTGTCACTTTAAGTAATGCATTATAAGGTACAGGACAGGTCTTAAAACTTCATGAAATAGACATTTTCGAGCTTTAATTTTAACGAATTAACAGTTTGTGAGTAACGGCTAGAACTTTTCTTTATTCATAAGTTTCTGTTCACAACGTATTAGCGTAGAAATATTGCGGCACTCACCATGTTTGTTGCAAATCCAAAGTTCCTTAATTGATAAAAGGAACCATAATAATAGCAGGTAAGATGCCAGTGAAAAAACACTGGCGTCTTACCTGCTGTTATTATGGTTCGTTTTTATCAGTAAAGGAACTGTGGAGTGCCGCAATATTTCTACGCTAATACATTGTGAAGTTGGAGATTCTTGTTTTATCAGCTGAGCACCCCACATGATCTTCACCTGTTTCCACCTACCTGCAAGTGTTCGTTCAAAGAGTACGTTCTAGAAAGTATTGCTGCTGTGCCAGTACTGTGACTTTTTCGTTGTTCCCTATAGTGACTTTTTTTAGTTTTTTCATATTTTTACTGTAGATATTAAGTTTTGTTTATCTTTTTATACCTATTTGTAAACAAATAGTCTTTGTGTAAACAAACAGTATGACTTGCTGTTAGTGATTTATATGTTATCATACCTTGATACGATGTGTTCCATTCCTTCTATGAGTTATTTCAACATTTCATAAGCCGTTTAGTTTCTGTAAATTAGGAAGTGAGCAGAGATAGGCTATGTTCACACAACGTTTTTTTTAAAGGAAAGAACGGACGCTGATTGCAATTGCCTCAGCGTCCGTTCTTTACTGCAGGGGCGGCATTGCATTGAAGTCAATGCAATGCCCCCCCCTCTGTGTTCTAACATCGTTATTCTAACGCCCGATCTTTAGAACGGTCGTTAGAATAATGTGCCTGTCAATTATTTCCGGACGCTGTTCACTAAACAGCGTCCGGAAACATCAGCTGTTCGCAAAACGCAATGTGCAGTGCGGCCGCACATTGCATTGGAGTGAATTGATTTGCAGGCACAGTCGCCGATGCCTGCAAATCAATTTTGAAAAAAGAACGTGCCTGCAGCCGATACGGAGGTATCGGCTGCAGGAACGGGCTTGGAGCAGCCCGACGGCCGGCTGTTTAACAGCGTCCGTTGCATGGTAAACGTTGTGTGAACATAGCCATAGACAGAGTTGTATTCATGGATGCAATGTCTTTTTTTTATCCAGGGCCCTACCACATCAGCCATAAGAAGGGTAAATTCCATTATTTTTTTTAAGGCAGCATGTTGGTTCAGTGGTTAGCATGTTTTGCCTTGTCCTAGGTTGTAATGTGACTTAAAGGGAATATGTCATAAAAATGCTACCTAAGGTCCAATTTTCTCGCTGAATCCATCCTTAAATTTCTGCCTGAAATATTGGTGCAGAGCAATTTTCCATTGATTTCAATGGGATTTCCACTCTGCTGTTCACATGGCAGAATTTTCGCATGGAATGTTCCGCCGTGGATCAGCTTTCTGCCAAAAGAATTGACATGTCAATTCTTTGGGCGGATTCCACTAGAGGAATCCTAAGAAGTCAATGGGGCTTGAATTCCGCTTGAACTCTGCTCAAATTTTGTTCAAATTCCGCTTCTGTTTTGCCACAGCTAAATAGGCGAGGGAAATCTGTCAGCTGTAATTCACGTTCCAAACTGCTGACGCTAAAAATATCCAGAGACACAGCTCACTGCCTCCCACTGGGTGCATCGGTGCACGGACTCTACCCTTGGTGAAAGAAGCCAGCCAGTATACTGAAAAGATGAATCCAGCAACACCATGTCAGCCCGTATAGGTCTTCTTTATTGTGCCAACACACTCCACAGGAAACTTTGTACCAACGTGTTTTGGGTCTATCTGCCAAAAGCAAACTGACAGGTCAGATTGAAAGAAATAGGTTGTGAGTATAGATAAGCAAATTTACAGTAATAACGAAGCGAAGTGCTTCATTATCTTTACAATCCGCTCATCAGCTGGCTGCCTTTTAACTGACTGCCGCTCCTCCCCGGGTGCTGGGAAAAGCTGTATCCAGTCCTGAGAAAATGGGTGAAGTTTCCTAGGACTGGGTCCAGCTGATGAGCGGATTACAGAAATAATGAAGCTCATCACTTTGTTATTACTGTAAATTTGCTCTAGTCTGTGAGTGCAGTCAGGGACAGAGACTGATGTGAATGGTGACCAGCACTGCTGAATATGTTGGCACTATGTACCCAGCAGGAAATAAATATTGGTTGGATACCGTATAAATATACCTATATTCACTCAATATTAAAGGAGAACTTCAGCGAAAATATTTATTTAAGTATTGTATTGCCCCCCAAAAGTTATAGAAATCACCAATATACACTTATTACAGGAAATGCTTATAAAGTGCTTTTTTTCCCTGCACTTACTACTGCATCAAGGCTTCACTTCCTGGATAACATGGTGATGTCACTTCCTGGATAACATGGTGATGTCACGACCCGACTCCCAGAGCTGTGCGGGCTGTGGCTGCTGGAGAGGAGGATGGCAGAGGGATGCTCAGTGTCCCTCCAGTGCCCAGTGTCCCTCAGTGTCCCCCTGCCATCCTCCTCTCCAGCAGCCACAGCCTGCACAGCTCTGGGAGTCGGGTCGTGACATCACCATTTTATCCAAGAAGTGACATCACCATGTTATCCAGGAAGTGAAGCCTTGATGCAGTAGTAAGTGCAGGGAAAAAAGCACTTTATAAGTATTTCCCGTAATAAGTGTATATTGGGGATTTGTATAACTTTTGGGGGGCAATAAAATGCTTTAATAAAAAATTTTGGCGGCTTCTCCTTTAACTTATTGTGGTCATTTCCCTTTCTTTTTCACCAAATATGGACTGTTAGCCAACAGGTACATTTAAAAGTCCTGGGTCCGCATTAAAATATGTTTCCCATGCTAGCAAGACATTAACGGGTGGGGCGTTTCACTGTTTTTGTAATTTAATTTGATTTTTACAGTGTGGATAGATCATTTTGCATGCTGTTTTATACTTTCCTTGTTACAGCTTGCCGTTTCCCTCAAGAAAGATTAGATATCAATTGCCCTTTAATTCCAACCAAAACAGGCTGTTCTAGAAGCCTCTCTGATGTCTTTAACAGCTGTTGGCTATTGTTCCTCTGGGGCAGAATAAGTCTGTCTTTTTTATAGGCCATATTGATGTTTCATATTGATTTTTTTTGTCATCTCATTTAATTTTATAGACATTTTCTACTTTTATGCTAAATTTAAAATGCATTACTATTTTACTTGCTAGCAGTTAATTCCTCAGTAATATGTAAAAAAAAAAATAATCGTATAATGTGTTAACATTGGTTAAACTTCCATTATAACCAATTACAGATAGAGTTCCTTCCTGCTATTCGCTGCTAGTTAAGAAGGCATTACAAATCAAAAAAAATTTCTCTCTCACCGTTAACTGGTTTCTGGCCGTTGTATGTCCATAAAACACTAGCAAAAATTTGCTTACTTAAATTTTGAACCCCTTAGGCCACAATGATGTACCAGTACATCATGGGGATGTTAGGGGTGTATGGAGTAGGTTTGGGGGTCCTGCCCATCTCATATCTAGCGTCTCTCTGCTGCATTCAACAGAGCCATTGCTTATAACCCACGTGGAGCAATCGCTCTGTGGCGACTATCAACTGTTGAAATGCCATTGTTAAAACTCACTGGGGCATTTAAACATATTAAATATGCATCAATAATGGTATAGTGGGGTGGCTCAGCAGCCCAGGGCCTGCACCAAGGCTCTGTGGCTGCAGAGACTGTTTTGCCAGGCTGCTTGTTGATCTAATGGATGGAACAATGTAATACTATAGTATTACATTGATCCCTATGAGCACTCTAGCAGTTGCTTTCAGAAGCTTCAATGGGACTATAACAATATAAAATAAAAAGTTAACAGGTTATTTGTTTTTAAGTTAAAAGAAAAAAATTTAAATGAAACCACCCCCCTTTTCTAATTTTTCTAATAAAAAATGGAGACATAAGAAATATATTTGGGAAAAACTGCATACGGCATTATCCGAACAAATTAAATGTAACAATATTAATCTTGTATGATGAATGGTGTATACGCAAAAAAAAAAAACTTCCAAATTGCATCAAATTTCAGAAAATAAAATCAATAAAAAGCAATCAAAAAGTCCTATGTGCATGAAAATGGAACCAATAAAAACGACAGATCACAAAATTAAAGCAAGTACATCATAATAAGAGACACAAATTGGGTGACATAATTGTACTGACCTGAAGAATCAAAATAACAAGTAAGTGTGACCGCATGGTGAATTACATAAAAAAGAACCCCGCCTCCCCGATTTGCTAAATTGTTTTGTTTGTGCTTTTTTATTTCATTATTCATTATTTTGGTAACAATTATACCAATTTATGATTTTTTTTTTTTTTTGGGGGGGGGGGGGCTTTAATACTTAAAATTGTATCAAGACATTGAATAAACAAGTAATACAGTAGAATTGACCTAATGATAAGAATCAGCTAAGAAAATGAGCAACGTTTAGGGATTTCTTTAAAGGGAATCTGTCAGCACTCAGAACCAACCAGAGGTGCTGACCGTATGCTGTGTGGTACCTTTGTGTAAGCCATCCGTGGTGGTGATTGCTTGCAATCTGGATTTATTAACTGGAAATAATAGTCAAAGAGGAGTTGTGGCTCAGCGTTCATGACGCCTTCTAGCAAGCCTTACCGCTGCTTTCTCATCCCTATTCTCTGTGAATATTCATTGCTGCTCGGCCTCCTTTGTGGCCTTGCCTTCTTCTAAGTTCATGCATGCGCCTCTGATGTCAAGGGCCATGCGTGTCCTGCCTTCTCACCCCATTACCAAGATCACTAGGGCACTGTCAACTTGGGTCGGATCCAAGTGCTGAAAGATTCCCTTTAAAGGGGTTCTGTCAAGTTTTACCCCCTTAAAATTTAACTATTTATTATTACACAATTTATTGGGTTGGAACCTTTTTCTACTTAAAGTGTACCTATCGTGACACATAAAAAAAGCAACTATATGCCATATATATGCTTGTGGTTTTGATTTACATTTTGCAGTTCCAGTGGCTTGTTTAGTGCTCCTTTTCGATGCTCATGCTTCTGCACTTCATTCTGATCCAGTGGGCGGGCCCTTAGACCAGTAAGTTTACTCAGCTCAGGGGCGTGTACAGCTGCTGGCCAATCAGCATTCATCTTCACCAGACCAGCCTGTGCAGAGCAGAAGGACACCTGACATCACTTCCTGCATTTGGTCTCTTTTTTGCTGTTACTAAAGACCAAATGGCCTTAGTGACGGAGCCTGGGCTGCAGTTTTCCTGTAAGTGAGATTTTATAGCATCTTATTTTATATAGAAGACAGGCAAAAAAATATATTAAGTAAATTGCAAAAATGTAGTATATGAACTCCCCTGCTGATTTTACATTATTTCTTGGTAATGACAGCGCCCATTTAAGAAAAGGTTTATTAAGCTTTAAAAGTACAGAAAAGGGAACAACGTGTATATGGTAATGCAAAGTACTTATGCTTGTATGATACCTGTAATGAAGAGGTGTCCAACATTAACAATGCTGATGTGTTCTTGTGGTCAATGTGACATGCCAAATTCAAGTGACAGGAGTAGAAATTTTGGCAGCACTTAGGGAATGGATCCAAGGGGGCCAGATGGTATAACTATTAATCCAAAATAACACAATGTAGATTTATATGTTTCATATATTGTATGGGACCGATTACACGTGTGACAGTATGTTGCCATTCATTTATTCTCGGAAGCCCTTAGAAATCCTGCTTTGTTAGTGTAATGATACACTTCCACATGTTGTGAGGATCAGATCTCTGCTCTTTAAATAAAACCATGTAAAGCACAGTATTTGTAGTATTGGATGGTATGGTGTCGACCTTATTTGCTACATCTGGGATAAGATATCTTGCCATCATTGATGGAACAATGAATTCTAAATTTGCTCCATAACAGAAGCTGTTTTGTACAGAGGAATGGGCTAAAATTCCTCCCAAAAATTTGCGCAAGTCTAATGAATAGAGATGAGTGAATCCCAAGCACGCTGGGGTCCATCTGGACTCAAGCATGCATCATTTGTTTACTAGTGGCTACAGAAGTTGGATGCAGCCCTAGGGAGTCCTGGAAAATATGGATACAACATATTGCTGTATTCATGTTAAATAGGCGAGCACCAATCTGCTAGACGTTAACAATGTCCGTGCAGTCCTTGCCTTATACAGTATATAATAAACATATAAGGGGGAATTTTTGAACGCTGGCATACAAGTACACAGGTCTTATATTAAGCCCCGCCCCCTTTTTTGCGGCAGGATTCACTAAGAGGCGTACGCCTCTTAGTGAATCCGGCCGGGCCCCTGAATCTGTGCCCGGCGTACCAAATCTACACCGACTTGCGTCATGATTTGCGCCTGCGAGAAGGCGAGCCGGGCGTACGGGAGGCGTACGCCAGGGAGAAGGGGCAAATCTCCCTGGCGTACGCCTCTGGCGTACCATTCGTAAATCCCCCCCCATAGACTTACCTGCACACGCTCCCTGGTGTCTTTTTGTCTCTTCCTACTGACTAGAGCCATTGCTAAAGCTTCTACACTCGTCTCTGAAGCAACAGGGGGCTCAGCCTATCACTGAATGAGACAGGACAGTGTCGCGGACAGTGATTGGTTGAGCATCTGGTTGAGCATCTTATCACTTGGGAGATCAAATGCAAAAACACATAGCACATCCATCATTGCCGAAGGCTTCAAAGCGTAGTCTGTACACAAAGTGAATCAGGCTGTATTAATTGCAGAAAATCAGAAGAACAAAAAGTAGTAGAAAGAAAGAAAAGGGATTACAATATCATGCTTTTTCAAGAACTAAATATGAAATGTTCTCTACATATACTATTAGCAGTGACCACATATAACCCTGATATCATTCCATTTATGTAATTTTATAAACCTACTGTTTTGTCATCCAGATGGCATAGCCCCGTGGCCAGACATTTTCAGGCTCTTGGCACGGCAAAAGCTCATTATTACTTTCTTTGCCAACATCTATAACCTCCTGTTTCACACAGTTTAAATTGCACTTTCATTGTATTAACCTACTACTGGTAAGAGAGGAAGACCTACTAAGCAGTCTCCATGGCTATTGGTAAGTGTTAAAGGGGAACTCCACATAAGGAAAATTTGTTTTATATTAAAAGTACATTAAAAGCTATATAGATGTGTCTATACAATGTATTACTGTACCTGTGCGGTTCTGCCATACTGGTATCTGATAGCAATGCAGGAAGTGAAGAAAAATGGCCTCTGTGCCAATTCACATTGTCTCCTGCTCCCACTGTTCTCCCACCTTAGGAGACAAATCTTCCACGCCTCTGTCTCACATTGTGTGTGTCTGCTGAGAACAGGCTGATGATGCAGACAGGGGGCAGGGCGTGATGTCACAGGAGGCTTGGCTGGATCCCCCAATCCCCTAAGTGATTCACCATCTCTGACCGGCCAGAAGCAGCTGCAGCAAGGACTGTGGACTGTGATGAACATCTATGGGAAAGCATTGCATTCTGGAACCAGTACTGCATTCTGGGAACTGCTCAACCAGGAAGTACAGAAACACAATACAATACAAAAACCCACAAAACAAATTAATTTTGGTAGTTTGAAAACTGGGATAGATATGTAAGTAATGCATTATGCTTCTGCAGAAGTTTCATTTTTTTAACCTCTACCTGGGGTTCCCCTTTAAGTCTTCAGTCAGCCAATACAAGTACAATACTCAAGAGGTTTCCACTGCCTATAGCTGGTATACAAAAGGAAAGAAAACACATTAAAGGGGCTATCCAGTGAAAATCTTTTTCTATCAAATCAACTGGTTTCAGAAAGCTATATAGATTTGTAATTTACTTCTATTTAAAAATCCCAAGTCCTGCCATACATATCAGCTGCTGTATGTCCTGCAGGAAATGTTTTCAAGTCTGACAAAGTGCTCACTGCTGCCCCCTTTGTCCATGTCAGTAAGTGTGCAGAACAGGAAAGGTTTTCTATGGGGATTTAATATTGATCTGGACAGTCCCTGACTCGGACAGAGGTGGCAGCAGAGAGCACTGTGTCAGACTGAAAAGAAAACAACATTTTCTGCAGGGCATACAGCAGCTAATAAGTTCTGGAAGACTTCATATTTTTAAATAGAAGAAAATTACAAATCTATATAAGTTTCTGAAACCAGTTTATAAAAAAAAAAAAAAAAAAAAGATTTTCACTGGACAACCCTTTAAAGAGATATCAATATCTATCAAATAAACTCCTTATCTACCTGGCTTTCTTTCAGTGCTCATGACTCAATAATAAGGAAGAGACAATACAAATATAGGATCCTTGGGAAAGTACCAAGATACAAACCACCACTTTCTTAGCTCAAGTGAGTCACAGTTGGCAAAACAACAAAGTTGGCATGTGGCGCAAACTTCCAGAAGGCCAGTGTAAATGATACTCCTATGTGTTATGGACAGATGAGCCAAAAGTGGAACTTAATGGACATCACAGGTCTCAATATTCATGATGGCATGAAAAAGCTTTGCCGCCTCAGTACCAAGCATATTTGTCATTACAATGTCTCTACCCGTTATAATATTATTTTGTTCCACAACCAACATTGTAAAGTGGGGCTATAAAACGAAGGAAATGTCTTCATATGTTCCAAAGCTGCGAAAATGTTAACCCAACGTAAGAAAGCATAGAGACTAGATGAAATTAAAAAGTAAATAAAAACATAAAAGTAAATTACAATGTGAGGCTATGTTCCCACGTTGTATAAACAACGGCCATTCCGTGTGAACGGCCATTGTTTAATGCTACCTATGGCCGGAATTGATAAACATGATCAATAATTCCAGCCATAGGGAGCATCAAACAACAGCTGTTCACGCGTAACGGCCATTGTTTATGCAGCGTGATAACATAGCCTAAATCTTAAAGGGGTATTGCAAACATCTTTTTCTTTCAAAGAAACTGGTTTCAGAAAGTTATATAGATCTGTAATTTACTTCTATTTAAAAAATCTCTAGTCTTTCTGTACTTATCAGCTGCTGTATGTCCTGCAGGAAATTGTATGTCTCCCTGACTTTAGAAAGGGGTCCCCTGTACCCTGAAACGCATTGTACCTTGAGACAAATAAATGCATTTTTAGTAGAACCAACTTTGGACTTTGTCCTACAGTATATCTACTATCGGCCAGCGCCTGTCAAGATTTCATCTATATCCACCGCTGCCAACTGCTGGGACGTCATACCCCACCATTCTGCATGAAATGGTGTTTTCTTTCTAGTCTGACACAGTGCTCTCTGCTGCCACCTCTGTCCATGCCAGGAACTGTCCAGAGCAGCAGCAAATCCTCAGAAAATACCTCTTCTGCTCTGAACAGTTCCTGACATGGACAGAGGTGGCAGCGGCGAGCACTGTGTCAGACTAGAAAGAATACACCACTTCCTGCAGGACATAAAGCAGCTGATAAGTATGAGAAGACTTGAGATTTTTAAATAGAGGAGAATTACAAATCTACATGTATATAACTTTCTGAAACCACTTGATTTGAAAGAAAAAGATTACCGAGTACCTCTTTAAGACACCAGTCATGTTGAAATGGTGTTGTATATAATACATTGGTTCTGTGAAAACATTCTATGCACACCCAAAACTTTTTTGTAATTCTGCCATCTTGATTTCCACCATAAGTAGCAGTCATATGATACAGTCATTTCCTGACATACGATTGCTTTAAAACCAATGACTATGCTGCTTATTGACAGTTTATTCTTCTTAGGTATTGAGGAATACAACTGGCACCATTTTAAAATGTAAAATATTTTCTGTGTAGAAGGCCCAGCGATCGGACATTGAGGTCCACATTTTTATACAATAGGAGAAATTTACATCAGTGGCTCCTCCATTCTCCATTAAAATATAAAAAATATATGTTGCTTTGACTTCTATGAAATCCCAGCCGGGGCGTATTCACATAGGGGGGATTTACGAAGACCGGCGTACTTGTACGCCCCCTTTTCCCCAGCAGGACTCACTAAGTGAATCCGTCCGGGCGCCCGATTATGCGCCCCGCGTACGAAATCTACACCTGCTTCCAGCTGGTGTAGATTTCGATCATGATTTACGCCTGCGAGCAGATGTAAATCATGATAAATGAGGCACGGGAGGAGGCCACTCCTCCTCCTCGCCTTATCATGCCCCGCAAGCTCCACCAGCCCGCCCATCGGGGAGTACGGGAGGCGTACGCCAGGAAGAAGGGGCGAATCTGCACCTTCTCCCTGGCGTACGCCTCGTGTGTACCTTTCATAAATGTTACCCATAGTATGCGCTCTGGCCGGAATCTCTCCTGGCGCCGTAGAAAAATTACATGTTCGTTTTCTGCGGCCGCTATTCAGCGCTCCGGCCACTCGCCCCATAGTGTGCAGTGGGGAGTTCTGATGCAGGCGCGCACTGATGCGCCCGTATCAGAACTCTGCGGTCCTAAGGATCATCTTTTCTGAGACCGGCCGTTCCGTGACTGAACTGAAAGCAGCATGTAAGGGTGCAAATGTCTGCAGGGGTCAGACTCCAATGCTTCCAAAAACTCTATAGAGGAGAAACACTTCAAATGGTCAAGTGATATTGCAAATCTATTCACCCATGTTCATAAGCCTTGTGAATAGGGGGAATAAACCTACAATTTCACCTCAGCCTCTGAAATGGTGCTTCATCTTCTTCTCTGTGCTTTTTCAGGCCTTCTCTAACATTCAGGCAGAGTGTAGAGCACAGCGCAGCCCGTCTGATGCATCTGTGGCCTGAATGTTATGTAGAGGAGCCCTCCTATCTAAGGAGCAGCCAATGAGTGATGGGCATCTGTCCAAGGTACTGCAGGATCAGGGCGAGATTGGGAGCCGGCATTCAGCTACTATGTCATTGTACATTCTCTTTGGGGAGTATTGTACATAATACATGCGCAATATATATATATATATATATATATATATATATATATACAGTATATGTATATATTTATTTATTTTTATTTTTTTTTAATGATTAATTTATAAAATTTTTCCAAATGTAAGAAACAATACATCAGTCAACAGCCAACTAGGCACAGGCAAGGAAACATCTTTGGCGAAACGGAAGGAAGGTAACAATATAGTTACAGTATCCATCGCAATAAACACAACATTAACCCCTTTCTGATGCAGCCAGTTTTGTTTGTCATGACTTCTTTTATTATTCCATTGACATACCTGTTTTTTTTCCTTATGTGTTGTATTGTATTATTGACACCATATAATGGAGTGGAAAAAACCCTGTAAAAACTTCTGCATTGCAGTATCTTCTGCTTTCCCCATATTCCTGCCTCTGGGTGTAATAGGATCAGTTACTGTAAACAGCTGACAAGTGCTGAATATGGGGCCGACTGAACTTCCACTCCATGTATGCCCTCCTGACTTCTCCTGTACACTTGCAGTGGTTTCACCTAAAGGAAACCTGCAGAAACCCAAGTTGTTTCAGAAAAAAAATCTGCCATTTGTGAATCCTTGGCGTGACCTAATAGATTCCCTTTCATTCTAAGGCTATGTTCACACTACGTATGTTTTCGTAAAACTACGGCCGTTGTTACGTGACGTTGCCGCCTATGGAATCCAGGCCGGAACGTATGCATATAGTATGTGATCTGGCCGGGATCTGTAGCGGCGCCGCAAAAAACTGACATGTCAGTTTTCTGCGGCCGCTATTTATTGAAAAGCGGCCATGGAGAACATGTCAGTGCACACAATGAAGCGTGCGGCTCTGGCCGATCGCTCCATTGTGTGCAGTGGGGAGTTCTGAAGCAGGGGCATCCCGGCCAGTTCACGGAATGGCTGGTGTCATACAATGTGTGAACATAGCCTAATACTGACTGGCAGCAATACTTTGGTATACTAAATATACAATCGCACTGTGAAGTTCCTTAGACCAGTATTTCTCCAGTACTTAGGTCATGTTTTGAGGATTACCTTAGTATTTCCCAGGTGATTTAATTATAGTCAGTGCATCAGGGATTATTATAGGTGTTCTTTGTATGGTATATCCTTAATATAGCCCCTTATAGCTCCCAGGGTGCTGAGGAGGAAAGTATGTGTGTTACCTTCCTCCTCGGGGCTGGTCCCGTGCTGTTGGTCAGGGTAATCTTCGCACTGGTGCACTGTTAGGAGCACTGCCGTGTCATCTGCCGTGTCATCACCCCTTCTGTTGATAATCAATAGAGCGTTCAGGGATTTGATGACGCAGCATTGCTCCGGAGTGGACACCAAGGAGGAAGGTAACACACATACCTTCCTCCTCACCGTTTGGGGCGCCATAGGGGGCTATCAGCAGGTTAGATTTGTCTAACCTGCTGATAGTTCCCCTTACAAAAAATGTTTTATTTAAATCTTATCTCCATTAAAAGTGAGTTTATTTAGTAAAAGTATAAAAAAA
The DNA here is from genome assembly GCF_027789765.1 of Dendropsophus ebraccatus. Lineage (NCBI taxonomy): Eukaryota > Metazoa > Chordata > Amphibia > Anura > Hylidae > Dendropsophus > Dendropsophus ebraccatus. The sequence goes on along the minus strand of NC_091455.1, from coordinate 183,685,310 downwards.
AAAAGTTAAAATGTTGAAATGGCAATGAGAACACAGAACACTTTTTACTGACTGCCGCTCCTCCCCAGGTGCTGGGAAAAGCTGGATCCAGTGAAACACACAGATGTAGAGTTTATATAGACATTGCATTTTATTATATTCTGAAATATAATTAACAATTTATCCTTTCTGCTTGTATAGTTATCTTTCTAACCTCTGACCTGCAATCACTCATCACTGTTGTAAATGCAGCAAAGTAAGCACAAAAGCCGAAGAAACAGAAGACTGTGGCTTTCATGTAGTGTGAGTCTTCCCCGCCGCAGTATCTCGGCTGCTGTGAGTCATCCTTCTATATTTCTGGCTTCTGAGTATCTCACTTGTGGCTGACTGCCTAATTATTCTGTCACTCTACTGGCAGAGCAAAGGCGGTGGATCTAAAGCTATGTTATTTGGATGATTTCTTAAACAAACCATGCACCACAGGCAATCCCAAGCGTAAAACGTTAGAACCAAGCAAACACTTTGCTAAAAGACGAAGCATTGCAAGAGTGTGAAACAGCTCAAGCAGTGCAACACTCTGCAATTAAAGGTGTTATTCAGGATTAGAAAAAACTAGCTGATTTCTTCTAAAAACAGCGCCACACCTGTCTTCAGGATGAGTCTTGTATTGCTATGACATTCATTGTAATGGAGCCGAGATGCAATACCACACTCAAACTGAGGACAGAAGTGGAGCTGTTTCTAAAAAAAAAAAAGTCATGTTTTTCACACTTTTTTACATGTTTACAGCCATTTTTTTGTTTTAGTCAGTTTCGCCACTTACAAGATTATAGATATACAGTGGTGCCTTGGATTACGATCATAATTCGTTCCAGGACAATGCTTGTAATCCAAATCCACTCTTAAACCAAAGCAAATCACTGATATGCAGACAATTGGTTCCACACCCCAAATATAATGATTTATTATTCTGAATAACATGTAAAACAGATGAAACAAACATTCAGAAACAGCTGAATATGTGATATTATAAGTTACTGTTCGGTATAACAATCAGCATGTGGAGTATAATGTATAGTAACTGCAGAAACCTGATAACACAGCAGCAGTTTGTAGATACAGGATGGAACTGCAGATCCCCATATTGCAGTAGCGTAGTACAACAGGCTAGAATAGAGAAGCAGGGCTGCTGTCAGAGGTCTGTGAGGTCACATGACAGCAATGGGGAGGGGGTGTGTTCAGCATGGACCAAACAGGAAGTGAGAATCACAGAGCTGTGCAGGAGGACAGTGACAGTAACTTTTCTATACAGTAGTGTGAATGGCTGAGTGTAAGTGCAGGCACATTATAGCAGCAGTGTGTATAGCGGAGTGTAAGTGCAGGCACATTATAGCAGCAGTGTGTATAGCTGAGTGTAAGTGCAGTCATATTATAGCAGGAGCGGATGGGAAACACAAGGACTGACAGAGACTGCAGGGAGCATGAAGGAATGAGCAGGGCAGATGTGGGCACATACATGCAGCACCCTCTGTCCGGGGAGAGAGGGGTTACAGCTATGGAGATATTACCTCCACAGTCCTGTCCCCTGATGTAAGCCCCAGCTTGAAGTGGATCTGCTATGATTTGGAAGGTGAGGAAGACTTCCATGGTCAGAGTACAGGGCTGTAGACCCCGCTATGCAGACCATGCCCCTCCTCCACTCGCCCTCCCGCCCAGTACAGAGAGCTCTTACACCAAAGCAATGCTCTTACACCAAGTCACAATTTTGTAAAACTGTGAGCTCTTCTTGCAAATGCTTTCAATCCAAGTAACTCTTAAACCAAGGTAGCACTGTATATGTATATGAGCTAGTTGTGCACTGATTCCTATACTCTCTCATGATTTCCAGAGTCTGTGCTCATTGTAACTAATCCAGAAAAATTATAATGAGCAAACTGTGGGCTTTCACTTTAATTACCGTCCTAACAAGCTCTGTAGTCCAGAAATTTCTATATAAACTCCGCTTATGTCATGCATTAGTAGAAGAGACTTTATGGAAGGAAATCTTAGACGCCATGTAATAAAAAGTTATACAACTTTCTAATATACTACGAGCTTCAATTTATCACGATTTGTAAGATTTCTGGCTGTAAATAAGAATGTTCCCATTCACGGACAGCGGAGGCTGCAAATCCCTCCAGACCTAATGGTTTTTATATATCCGGGTTAGGCAATGCTCTGTGAGCCAAATACGCAGATCTATCTCCTGTCCAGATCATTTCTTACAATGTATCATGTAATATAATTTTGCTGAAAAAAAATCAAAAATCAAAAAAAATTTTAGAAAAAAAAAAAGTTTTTTTTTTTTTTATGGAAACATTTTGTTATAGCCAATTCCCAAGAAACCAGAAACAGACCCGGAGCTTTATCTGTAAAAAAAAAAAAAGACAAGCTTCATTAGGAAGATCCATTAATAACTCATGTACCACTTCCTGACCGTGTCCATGTGACAATGATAAACTAAACTGGAGGAGGATGTCTGCACAGGGGTTTAAAGGAGTAGTCCTCAGGATTCTAAAATCCTACAGCCGGCAGAGCAGGGGGGTAATTGATTAGAAGTACTGACTTACCTCTCCCTGTGCCTGCGGTGATTGGCTGAGCAGCCAGTCTATCAGCCGGACAGGCACTTTCCTCCGGCGGGGGTCCCGTGGCTGGCTGCGCAGCTCACTGTGGGCACGGGGAGAGGTAAGTCAGTACCTGTAATCAATTACCCCCCTGCTCTGCCGGCTGCAGGATTTTAGAATCTGCCGGACTTCTCCTTTAATGTACCAGCGAAGAAAGTAGAGTCCAGAACTTGCCATAGACATATTCAATTTATTGGAGGAACTCTTGGTAGTGGCAAAGAAGGGGGAAAGATGGTGTGCAGACACGTCCCTGAAGCACCGATCATTTTGCGCTGAAAGTTCTGGTGAGTGCTGGACTCTACTTTCTTCGCTGTTACATTTTGGCATACCTTGCTGTACGTCTATGCGCTCCGTACTGCCCGAACTGTGAGATTCTTCATCATAGCTGCACCAAAGTCCAAGTCCTATCAGCAGGTTGTGGTTTTTAAGTGCTTGTTTTGTCTTGTTTCTATCATACTCTGTTTAATCTCACACGTGTTCCTGCAGTATACTTACTAAATCCAAACATATTCATTACACGTAACAATTGGTGTAGAAAGGAGTTTTTACTGTTAGGGTACTATTACAAAAAAAAAGTGTTGTTTTTTTTTTGACGATCAACGATTTACGATAAACGAACTCAAATCGACCACTATGGCGAACCACCTGAAATCATTATTGCATTCGTCCTGTCGTCACTGCGTTCGCCGCTACTGCGAATGACCTAACGACGTCATATTACATGCAAACGATTTGCAAATGATCAACAATAAAAATAGGTCCACATTCTGTTAAACAACCAACGATTTCTCGTTGGTCGTTTAATCGTTGTCTGCTATTACACTAAACGATTATCGTTGAAATCCGAAGGATTTACTAATTTTCGAACAATAATCGTTCCGTGTAATACCACCCTTAGAGTAGTTGAACTACAAAAAGGCTCCCTGAATTGTAGTTAGGGTGTGTTCACACGTACAGTATCCGCAGCAGATTTGATGGTGAAGATTTGAAGTTGCAGATTCAAAGCAAAGCAAATCTGAGCCATCAAATTTGCTGCGAATCTGTTGCGGATCTGCTGCAGATTCAAATCTGCGCCATCAAATCTGCCGCAGATCTTGTACATGTGAACGCAACCTAATGGATGATGTCAGAGGTGCTGAGGCTTTTCTTATAAGAAGGTGTTGAGAGATATAATTAATCTAGAAAAAATTTGGTCAACTCCACCAACATCAGCTGGATAGGTCAACTCTCTACTGTGTATGATGGCCTCCTGACTCTCTTGGGGAAGAAAAAGTTGGACATGTTGGACTGCCAACTGCCCAACCGTTTTGTTTTCCAGGAGATAAACCACTGCCAAAAGTATCAGGCAGGTGCTTACCTCCCCGCTTCTCATTGTAACGGTTGAGGATGTGGATCTGCTGGACTACTGTAGTTGGTGGAGAAAGCCGCACCAGGGAGCGGAGTCTAAGGCACCACTGGTCTTCACTAGAGCCAGGTTGGTCTTCCTATGGCAGTTGACCCCCAAGTTGCTACGCCTGGTTTGGCTTGCTGGCAGTGACGGACAAGGTGCACGGAGAGCAACGTAGACAAACAGTAACAGGGAACGTTACAACAGGCCGAGCTGCAGGCAAACCTGAACCCAGACACCAGGGACGCGGTGTATGCCACAACAGAAAACCGAGAGCAACAGGGACCATACTTCTGGCCGTGGCCGCATCCCTGACACCCATTCACAACATATAGATGATTGTCCAAGCCAAACAATGAACAGGAAAGATAGCTGTCCGCCTAGTAAATGTTTGGCCAATAGCTATTCAAGGTTTATGGGCCCATTTAGTAATGATGTGAATTGGGAATAGTGATTCTTACGTGATTAAAGTGTACCAAGGGACCAATCACTGGAACAAGTGGGGAATGAAGCACACAGCTGCATGCTTATCCCCCCGCTCTGTTCCTATGACCGTCTCAGTCATGTGACACGGAGAGAACACGCTGAGCATGCACTTATGCTCAATATAGTGATCAGTTGGCGTCACATCCAAAGTTTTTTGTAGTGTCAGCGCTAATTTAAATTATTTTAATAATCTGTTTAATCTGCTTGATAACCGAATATTACACCTACTATACACGTGGTAATAATTGTTTGTGCACTTTTCACTTTCTTTTATGATGAATATGAGCCTGAAATAGGAATGTGTGTGATTTGTTATTGGATTTTATTTTACTATAAATTCTGTGTAATTTAGTTTGAACACGCTTCATAGTTTGTTTTTTTTCGTATTCACAACAGCTGTCAGCCCGTTTTCTGCTACAAGTGCCATCAAATTCTTCAGAAATAATTACTAGAATAAAAGGGATCCAAAACATGCCTAGGACATGTAAGTGCTTCCATAAGGAGTGTTTGCTCCAGAAAAAAAATAATTAAAAATCAAGTGTGATCATCCAAACAATGTCTACACAGAAAACAAAAAGTCATAGGCATCTAATAATATATATGGGCTAATAATGAAGACGAGCTAGCAAATTAGCCTCCTATTCTCCCAAGGGTTACGCATCCTTTAGAGACATAGTTAAAAGGATGTGGTCGCTCTAGAACCAATTGAAGATGGGCCAAAACAGATGTGTACCTAGTAATTGGACAGAAGGTAACACCTGTCTCCTCCGTGCTTCAAAGACAATAAGCCAGCCGACTAAATGAAGGGCAGTTCACACCGATACATTATGGCTTGCTGCCATAATCTAGTTTGACCACTTACTGATTATTATAAAAGTATTTCTGTTTTCTCTTGGTTTCGATGGTGGTTTTAATTCATTACATATATAATATTCTGCATTTAAAGGGGAAGCCCGGCACAGGGCAGAAAAAATTATTCCAGGCTGGGGATGGGGGAATATAAAAAAGAAGTTATAGTTACCTGTCCCGGTGCCTGCACAGCGCTCCTGGACCCCAGCCGCCTGTCTTCTTAGCTCCCCTCCCGCTACGTCACAAACCAGGTGGTGGATGCCCTGGTCAAGCAGATAGTGACTGGGGTGGGACACCGCTGCAGTCACTGATTGGCTGACTGGGTAAATCCCACCCACTTGTGATGTTCAACCCGAGTTGTGACATACACAGAAACCAGGAGAAGAGGACACCCGGTGGGGTACGGGAGCCCGGTGATGCAGCTCCAATTTTGTGATCCTTCTAAGTATCTTCGTTTATGAGGAATTTGATATGGTTGTACCATCTGATTTGCCCGCCGCTTCCTACGGTCACTCCTACTGATGAATATTCCAGTAACCTGAAAGCCAAGAACTCCCTCCCCCCTTGCTCCAAAGAAGCTTATTTACAAATGTTTACCAGATCAAATTTCTCAAAAATGGCTGAAGGTGGTAGGGAGCTACAGTCAACTGTCATCAGGTTTGTATGCACGAACCTACTGGCTGTTTTCCTGTAAGTTTACCTAATTTAAAGGGATTATCTAGGACTTTAATACTGATGGCCTGTCCTTAGGATAAGTCATCAATATCAGATGGTATGCCACTATCCCCATCATTTAGCTAACTGGAAGAGCCATAGCACTCCAAAGAGTTTGGCATCCCCGCTTTGTTTACCAGGCACAACTCTTTGCAGCTCAGTCCCATTGAAGTAAATGGTCTGAGCTGCAATATCAGATGCAGCCACTATTCAACTCATGATGTTGTACTGTTAATATAGATAACAGTACATCTTGGGCATCTTGGCCCATTGAGTCAGCTGATTGGAGGAGCTGCTTGAAGTTAGACCTTTACTAATCTAATAGGGTCTTTTCTAAAGTTAGGCCTTCAATATAAAAGTCCTAAAAAGAACTTTTAGTTCATTATAACCTTGTCTCTGTATGGCATACAGTACATTACTATTCATGCCTATGTGTACACTCTATTTCTTCCACAAATTTTTATGTTTCTTTTTACAATCCAAGATATTGGTTGGAAATTTTATTTAACATTTTAAAATGTTTTTTTTTGTTGCTGTTGTTGTTGTTATATTGATACTGTGTAATTGTTTTTTTTTATCTTTCATATATTTTTTATTGATGTTTATTTTTTTTACAAATAATCTTATTCATAAAACATAAAGAAGGCAAGAAGAACAAGAGTGAAGAGAACAAAAGGATCGGAGATCACTTAAAATTTAACATGGTCTATGGAGACCATAGTTTATGTAAGTGCGGAGCTTCTGAAATGTTAGGCTAGACTCACTAGAGCGAATTATTATGGGGCCATTAAGACATGTATATCCTGATATGGTGAATATACAATCTTTTTTGAGGAAAATACTAGTGAATAGTATTCGATCGAATAGTGCACTATTCGCGCTATTTGATTGCGTTCCAATATTCCAACAATAACTCAGTAAAAATTCGATTCACCCTCCCACATCCCCTGGCGCTTTTTTCCAGCCAATAAACATGCAGGGGGGAGGGACAGCCACTAGGAATAGGCAAGACTTTAAAAAAAACCTCTAAAACTCTAACTGTGATTGGCTGGCTAAACCATGTCACCTCCTGAATATACGAATAGTGATTTCAGATTTGTGTCACTTGCTGGTTGGAGCTAGAGAGGGACAGACTGTATACCAGGGAGAGATAGCTTTTAGGTGAAGTTAGGTAGGGAGGGACCCCCAAAAGCCCTTGTTAGAGCTAAAAGTATAAAAAAACATATATTTAGAAGCTGTTGTGAGACAGGCAGTGTGTTTAGACATCTACTGATAGTGTATACGGCTGTATACTGTGATTGCAGGATAATACCTGTTATCTTGCTACTACTGATACGTACACAAGTGCAAATTGGTGCACTGAGAGCAGTAATCCCGCCCCCAGTGCACCGAACTGCCTAATTAGCATATTCAACTACAAACTAAACAAAAATGGCACCAGGGATCTTACCTTCATCCTCAGTGCCCGGTGCACTATAGGGACATATCAGCAGGTTAGAGGCTTCTAACCTGCTGATAGTTTCCCTTTAAGGAATTGCACAATTTCCATTATTTTGATGAGGAACATTTTTTGAGACATTCTCTGGTTAAGATTATCTCCAGGCTTATTTGAGCCGCCATCATTCCTACCTCCCCTTGACGTAGTAAACGTGAAGCAGCACTGACACACTTCATTATGATTTTTTTCTAATTTACAAGGCTAATGAATGATGACATGAAGACCGGATTAAGATAGTGAGGAATCCTAAAGTGCTTTAGACAAAGAGGTTGAGGTCATTTTGACCAGATGGCCTAAACAATAACCTGACTGTAGTCATCTAATTAGCCAGTAATGGAAGTCTATTCCTGGTTTGGATTTTCTATCCAGATCCCATTTCCTAATACTAATTTGCTAGTTCCTTATAATATTTGTGCTTTGAGGTCATCAATATATCTATTGTGGCTTTGCCTTGTACATCCTTCCTGAGACGTCTGTCTGCTTCTCCAGCTTATTCCAACCCTTGACATACTGAACTTCTCATTGTATTCTAATGTTTATACGTGTCTATGTACAGTACAATAATTTTTAAAATATAAAAAAACTGAAGGACGCAATTTGTTTTGGATCTCTAAATGTGGTAGGTCAGGGCCAAATATTTAATTAAATGATTTTAAATCTGCGACCAGCTTTACCTAAGATGGGCATTGATCCGTATTACCAAAGGCTATTATAATTTAGTTTTTTCATAAAATCAATATAAACATCAATATTTAAAGGGGTAATCTATTTCTTTCTCTCAAATCAACTGGTTTCAGAAAGTTATATAGATTTCTAATTTACTTCTATTTCAAAATCTCGTCTTCCCATACTTTTCAGCAGCTGTATGTCCTGTAGGAAATGTTGTTTTCTTTTCAGTCTGACACAGTGCTCTCTGCTGCCCCCTCTGTCCGAGACAGGAACTGTTCAGAGGAGCAGAAAATCCCCATAGAAAACCTTTCTGTCTGTGGATAGTTCCTGTCTTGGACAAAGGTGTCAGCAGAGAGCACTGTGTCAGACTGAAAAGAGAACATTTCCTGCAGGACATACAGCAGCTGATAAGTATGGGGAAATTTAAGATTTTTTAAATAGAAATAAATTACAAATCTATATAATTTTCTGAAACCAGTTGATTTAAAGGGAACCTGTCACCCCCCATGCCGGGGTGACAGGCTCCCGACCCCCCGCTACAGCCCCCCGCTCTGGTCGGGTCACGGAGATCTCAGCCGCTGCAGCCCGGCGCTTGTGCTCCTCAGATGAGTCCAACGCTCATAGAGAATGACGGAGCGCTGGACTCTCCTGTCATTCTCTGAGTGTTGGACTCATCTCTCAGCACGCGCCGTGCTGCAGCGGCTGAGATCTCCATGACCCGACCGGATCCAGAAGCGGGACCCGGCGGGATCAGGTGAGTATAGGGGGCTGTAGCGGGTGGTCGGGAGCCTGTCAACACGGCACGGGGGGGTGACAGGTTCCCTTTAAAAGAAAAAAAATTTTATGCTGGACAACCCCTTTAATAGTATACATACCTTAAAGGCAGAACACATAGCTACTATGGGCTCCTTAGGACTATTAGACACAGTCCTAATTTCTCTACTGGGTGATGAAGAAATCTGCCATGTCAAAAGGTGGTATGACCACCTTCCCATTGGAAAAACTTGTCCTTGATCTAATATTAGAGTCATGAACACACCATTCTTGGCACCATAATGGAAGCCCATTCTGATCATCACTATGGAGCCATCTACTGTATATTTTGTATAAATATGTCTACACTCAACATATGTAGTTGCATTAGGAAGAAAACTAATAAGTAAAATAGTTAATATAAACAGCTCACCTCATGTCATTGTCTTTTCCTATGGACCTGAGGTTTGGAGAGGGAGGGTGCACGGATTCCCAAGCGCCGTCCGAAATCCCTAGCAGCGCTGCGAGAAACTGACATGTCAGTTTTGTGCAGCCACTATTCACTGAATAGTGGCCGCAGAAAACCCTGCAAGTTCACTTGCTCTATTGTGTGCAGTGGGGAGTTCTGATGCAGGCACGCATGGATGTGCCTGCATCAGAACTCAGCAGCGCTAAAGATCACCCTGCAGTACCGGCCGGGATGATCTTCTGAGACCGTCTGGGTCACGGAACGGCCGGTCTCTTACCAAATGTGAACATAGCCTAAATATGCTATTTATTAACTATGCTTTCTTCTTCTTATAGGATAAGACTGACCAGTATTAAAATAGATGAATGTTAAAGTTACTGTGCCATCAGGTACATTGATCTTTTTTTTTTCTACAGTAGCCAATTGGCGTGCAGGGATCCCATGATTGGTGCCATTCTTTTTCCATGCAGCAATTCCGTCCACTTCCCTTCTCCCCTATTCAGGATGACCATATCCATGCACTACCCCCCAGGGTGACCATATCCCCTCCCCTCTGTGAAGCGGATAAATTAGAATCAATGGAGCCACATCACAGAGAGGAGGGGATATAGTCACCCTGGTGGGCGGCGGGTCTGCCCCCAGTGCTCTGATCCGGGAAAATTCCCAGTGATTCCCAGTGCATGGGAAAAGAACCTCACTGAGCGCGGGAACTAGGCAATGTTTCAAAAAGAAGGACAACGCCACTGGGATTACCCACGGTTTTGGAAGGATATTGCCAATCTTGAGATTTCAATGAAGAAAAGTTTTCCTTCAAGATGTTCTCTGCCTGAATCTCCCGACCATCTGCCGTTCTGAAGGCACCAATTACTACAGAGGTAATCCACTTCTCTTAAGTCTACCTACTTGGTTGGGTGATTCTTCTACCTGCTGTCTGGTTAATCCGGCATCATATCTTGTGGATATCCAAATACCTAAAGGAAATTAATGGTTGGTTATTAACATATAAAGAAATTTGTCAGGAAATTTCCCATTTTGTAAGACTGCACTGTTAAATGTCAGTCCACTATAGCAAAAGAGAAAACAACCATAATATAATACCTCCAGCATATACTGGTGGTAGAAAACCAGCAAGCTTCTGCAGCTACAATGATCATTGTTAAGTTTAGTGTTTCTATATTCCAGTCCTCAATTACTCATAGTCTATGCTTTTGAAGAGGACCTATATATAAATAAGCATATATAGGGCTTGCCATAATTCTGGGCGGTTCTGTAGTCTTCTCCATTGGCAAGATATAGTGTGGTGCTGGTGATGATCCCCCGGTGATGTTATGTCGAAGGATCGGCTGGTCACCTGCTAGATGGTAGGGTGTGACTCCACTCCGGTGGTTGTTGGCCGAGATACAGCCGGACCTTAAAATGTAATTTTGTGACGCCAGTGCCAGTGGGGCACACAGATGTGGTTGCACACCTGCTTTTATTTTTAGAAAGCCGGTTGTACCCTTTTCCCCTATGGACAGTGTCCTGCCGGGCTGGAATTATATCACAGTGGTCCGGAGGGGTGTAGTAACCCTCTTGGACTATCAGAACTGACACCCACAGAAAGGGGAAGTGTCCCAAGGCTGTAGTGTATACTGTGTCGGTGTGGGGTGAAGAATCACAGAGTCTCGTTATCATAAATAAGCTTGGTTTTACTTGAAAGGTACTTGTGTGCAGCAAGTTATACAGCTTTAGGCTATGTTCACACTATGTAAAAGTACGGCCGTTGTTGCCGTTGGCCGTACTTTTGGCGTGGTGGAACAATGCCTTACTTTCAATGGGATCCCGTCCGGAACGTATACACATCGTATATGCTCCGGACGGGATCCCGTACGGGGCCGGAAATAACTGACATGTCAGTTTTCTGCGTCCGCAATTCAATGAATTGCGGCCGTAGGAAACCCTGTCAGTTCACACTATGAAGCGAGCGGCTCCGGCCGCTTGCTTCATAGTCTGCAGGGGGAAGCTCTGATGCAGGCGGGCGCTGATGTGCCCGCATCAGAGCTCTGCGGCCGGACAGATCATCCGGCCAGTATTTAAGTACCGGCCGCGATGAAACGGGCAGAGACCGGGCGTTCCGTGACCAGGCCGGGTCACGGATCGGCCAGTCTTTATACGTAGTGTGAACATAGCCTTACTTTGACAAGATAAGTTCCCTTGATAAAGCACTTGATAAGACACTTGATAATATGATAACTAGATCTGCGACAGGAAGAGAGTGAGGAATACAGTCGTGCTGACTGAGTAGCGTGTTGAGAGATACAAAGAAGCAGAGTAGCAGAGAGGAGGATGTCGTGAGAGTTTCAACCCAAGTAGTACTGTGCTCTGCCGGGATGTTGGAAGATAAGGTAGAAGAATACTTAGAAGAAGAGAATACTTGTGCCCGTGTATAGACCTTTTAGTCTTCACACCACCTAATGCCCACCAGTGTCGGGTGACCCGTCCTATGAGGGTGACACAAGGCCCCAGGCCTTGTTACCTGGGATAAAGTGAATGCTGAGGGTTCCCTGCTGACAACCGCGCTGCGAGATAGAGTTCCTAGGCCTTAGCAACTTTACTCTATCCGGATCAGTTCCTAGCTTACTGCTGTCTGTGGATACTGTCCTGCTCTGAGACTCTCCTAGTTTACGGCATGGGTTGAGGTTGTCTCTGACTTTTCCTCTCTTGAAAGGGGTTTAACACTGCAGAGCGCTTTGTAGCGTTACTGAGAAGAAAACGGTTAGCTGTTTCCTGTATTGCTTCCTACACATATGGGGTTCTGACTAAGACTGAACTAAGTAGGCGACCTGGCAGAGGGCAGGGCCCAGAGAGGACCACTGTAGAGAGCTGTCTAGCTTGCGTCCAGGGCCGATTCTAGCCTTTCTGCTGCCTGAGGCGAAAATTAAAATGGCGCCCCCCCCCCCAATAATTAGTGATCAACTGCACACATACATATATACATATATATATATATATATATATATATATATATATATATATATATATATACTAGCAGCAATTATACCACACATATAGGTATATATTAGCTATAAATATACCACACACATAAAAATATACCTGCCGGCAGTGTATGTACTGCATACAGTGGCGTAGCTATAGGGGTCGCAGGGGTCGCCATGGCGACCGGGCCCCTACGCTAGGGGGGCCCGCACGGCCCCCCTTGCCACTTCCTCCTGTGCTCCCCCAATCCGGGGGGCCGCGGCAGGGGCAGGCTGGGCCGGTCCCCCCGTGCAGTTAAATGGCCGCGGCCGCCGGACCTCTTTAAGTTCAGTGAGCTTCCGGGTTGCCGACCCTGGCCGGAAGCTCACTGATGCTGGACCGCGGCGCCGGGACTTCTCCTCCTCCTCGGCAGCTGACATGTGACGTCATCACGTCACATGTCAGCCGCCGTGCAGTATAGAGGAGAAATCCGAGCGCCGCGGTCCTGCATCATTGAGCTTCCGGCCAGGGCCGGCAACCCGGAAGCTCACTGAACTGAAGAGAAGCTGGCAGGGAAATCAAGGATCCAGGTGAGGTGAGTTTATTTATTTATTTTTTTATTTTTTACACAAATGTTGCGATGTGGGGGGCTGCACAAGGGGTCTATACTGGGGGGGGGGGCTGCACAAGGGGTCTATACTGGGGGGGCTGCACAAGGGGTCTATACTGGGGGGGGGCTGCACAAGGGGTCTATACTGGGGGGGCTGCACAAGGGGTCTATACTGGGGGGGCTGCACAAGGGGTCTATACTGGGGGGGGGCTGCACAAGGGGTCTATACTGGGGGGGCTTTACAAGAGGTCTATACTGGGGGGGCTGCACAAGGGATCTATACTGGGGGGGCTGCACAAGGGGTCTATACTGGGGGGGGTTGCACAAGGGGTCTATACTATGGGAGGGGGGCTACACAGGGGGTCTATACTATGAGAGGGTTACACAGGGGGTCTGTACTGTGGGGGATCTACACAGGGGGTCTATACTGTGGGGGGCTACACAGGGGGTCTATACTGTGGGGGGCTACACAGGGGGTCTATACTGTGGGGGGCTACACAGGGGGTCTATACTGTGGGGGGCTACACAGGGGGTCTATACTGTGGGGGGCTACACAGGGGGTCTATACTGTGGGGGGCTACACAGGGGGTCTATACTGTGGGGGGCTACACAGGGGGTCTATACTGTGGGGGGGCTACACAGGGGGTCTATACTGTGGGGGGGCTACACAGGGGGTCTATATCTACATTATCTGTACTCAGAGATATCTTTGTGTTGTCTGTGGCATTACATAGGACTGCAGGTGACCACTACATTATCTGTACTCAGAGATATCACTGTTATCTGTGGTGTTACATAGGACTGCAGGTGACTACTACATTATCTGTGCTCAGAGATATCACTGTGTTATCTGTGGTGTTACATAGGACTGCAGGTGACATCTACTACATTATCTGTACTCAGAGATATCACTGTGTTATCCGTGCTGTTACATAGGACTGCAGGTGACTACTACATTATCTGTACTCAGAGATATCACTGTTATCTGTGGTGTTACATAGGACTGCAGGTGACTACTACATTATCTGTGCTCAGAGATATCACTGTGTTATCTGTGGTGTTACATAGGACTGCAGGTGACATCTACTACATTATCTGTACTCAGAGATATCACTGTGTTATCCGTGCTGTTACATAGGACTGCAGGTGACTACTACATTATCTGTACTCAGAGATATCACTGTTATCTGTGGTGTTACATAGGACTGCAGGTGACAGCTACTACATTATCTGTACTCAGAGATATCGCTGTGTTGTCTGTGGCGTTACATAGGACTGCAGGTGACTACTACATTATCTGTACTCAGAGATATCACTGTGTTATCTGTGCTGTTACATAGGACTGCAGGTGACTACTACATTATCTGTACTCAGAGATATCACTGTGTTATCTGTGCTGTTACATAGGACTGCAGGTGACAGCTACTACATTATCTGTGCTCAGAGGGATATCACTGTTATCTGTGGTGTTACATAGGACTGCAGGTGACATCTACTACATTATCTGTACTCAGAGATATCACTGTGTTATCTGTGGTGTTACATAGGACTGCAGGTGACCACTACATTATCTGTACTCAGAGGGATATCACTGTTATCTGTGGTGTTACATAGGACTGCAAATGATATCAGGTGACTTCTCCAGGTTGCAGAAGTTCAAACTTCATCGTGCCCTGCTGACAGTTTATTATGGGAGTTTTGCAGCATTTGGCTCTTCAGGTTGCAGCACTACAACCCCCATCGTTTCCAACAAGCTGGAGAGTCAAAGATTGGAATACAATGGTTAGACAATGACACGGTACAGTCCATTCATTATAGGGGGCAGTAGTGCAGCACATGAGGTGGAGGCAGTGACAGGGCATTAGAACATGGTGGCACATTAGAATCATTGGATATAACGTTAGATATGACTTGCCTGATCGGGTGAGATGGGGGGGCCCCAAGCTAACATTTTGCACCAGGGCCCATCAGCCTTTAGCTACGCCCCTGACTGCATAGTAGGTACCAGCAGTGCGTATACTGCATGCAAACACATGTACCAGCTGTGTGACCAGTTACCATCACTCCCCCTGTCTCTGTGCCTTAGGCCATGTGCACACTATGTATAACACCGGCCGTTCTGTGACCCAGCCGGATCACAGAGCGGCTGGTTTTACTGAAGATCATCAAGTCACCACAGTACCGTATGGATGATGTTCATTCCTTCTGAATTTGGGTGCGGGCGCACTCATGTGCGCCCACATCCGGATTCACCGCTGCACACAATGGAGCGTACGGCCGGAGCCACACACTCCATTGCAAGAACTAACAGGTTCTCTGCGGCCGGTATTCAATGAATGAGATGGAGAGATAATGATGAACTATAAAGCATGGGATCCGCATAATCGCTGTACCCTCACCATGCTGTATAAGTCACCTCCCTTGATGCAGTAATCCTCCAGAGTGCCCAGTAGAGGATTACAGCATATAATCAGGGTAGGTGACCTATAACGCATGGTGCCCCTGTAATGGTGGATATCACCTAATACCCCCAAACAGCATCTTCGTTGGTGATACTGACCTCCTAATAGAAAATACCCATACCCTTCCCTCAGCAAAGACCCCCTAATACCAGTCACCCCCCACAGTAAGCACCTAGAAACACTGCATACCCACCTCAGCATATATCTACTGTATAAAACCCACATGCACATTCACACACACACAAACACACACACACACTTATGCAATTCACACCATACCTTCTGTTTCTGATCTGTCTCCTGGCTACACAGGTCCTGGGAGGCTGTGGAGAGTCAGGACCTCAGAAGACAGAGCTCATGGTGCAGAGGAGGGGGGACAACACACACAGAGGAGGGGGGACAGGGCACTCAGAGGAGGGGGGCACAGGACAGGCAGCACACACAGAGGAGGGGGACAGGAAGCACACACAGAGGGGAGGGGGGCACAGGACAGGAAGCACACACAGAGGAGGGGGACAGGAAGCACACACAGAAGGGAGGGGGGCACAGGACAGGAAGCACACACAGAGGAGGGTGGACAGGAGACAGAGCTCTGCAGGGTCAGTTTCCTGGTCTTCTCACTGTTATGACCTCTGCAGGCTGCCGTGCTAAGTCCCCTCCTCCTCCTGCTTCCAGTCCCGACACTCAGGCAGCACACAGTGGAGGAAGCACCGGGATCACAGGGAAACTTTGTAGTATTGTCCATCCTCCACTGTTTGCTTTGCAGATAAGGCAGCTGGGACCCAGATAAGGCAGCAGGAGATAAGGTAACACTGCTGGGCGGCTGCTGTCATCTAGTTAAGTCAGAAATGACTTAACTACAATGACACGGCAGGATTGTGCCGCCCCCTCAGGGACCTCGGAAGCTGCCGCCTGAGGCAGAATTCTCACTCTGCCTCATGGCACGGCCCCCCTTGCCACTTCCTCCTGTGCTCCCCCAATCCGGGGGGCCGCGGCAGGGGCAGGCTGGGCCGGTCCCCCCGTGCAGTTAAATGGCCGCGGCCGCCGGACCTCTTTAAGTTCAGTGAGCTTCCGGGTTGCCGACCCTGGCCGGAAGCTCACTGATGCAGGACCGCGGCGCCGGGACTTCTCCTCCTCCTCGGCAGCTGACATGTGACGTCATCACGTCACATGTCAGCCGCCGTGCAGTATAGAGGAGAAATCCGAGCGCCGCGGTCCTGCATCATTGAGCTTCCGGCCAGGGCCGGCAACCCGGAAGCTCACTGAACTGAAGAGAAGCTGGCAGGGAAATCAAGGATCCAGGTGAGGTGAGTTTATTTATTTATTTTTTTATTTTTTACACAAATGTTGCGATGTGGGGGGCTGCACAAGGGGTCTATACTGGGGGGGGGGGGGCTGCACAAGGGGTCTATACTGGGGGGGCTGCACAAGGGGTCTATACTGGGGGGGCTGCACAAGGGGTCTATACTGGGGGGGGGCTGCACAAGGGGTCTATACTGGGGGGGGGCTGCACAAGGGGGCTATACTGGGGGGGGGCTGCACAAGGGGTCTATACTGGGGGGGCTTTACAAGAGGTCTATACTGGGGGGGCTGCACAAGGGATCTATACTGGGGGGGCTGCACAAGGGGTCTATACTGGGGGGGGCTGCACAAGGGGTCTATACTATGGGAGGGGGGCTACACAGGGGGTCTATACTATGAGAGGGTTACACAGGGGGTCTGTACTGTGGGGGATCTACACAGGGGGTCTATACTGTGGGGGGCTACACAGGGGGTCTATACTGTGGGGGGCTACACAGGGGGTCTATACTGTGGGGGGCTACACAGGGGGTCTATACTGTGGGGGGGCTACACAGGGGGTCTATACTGTGGGGGGCTACACAGGGGGTCTATACTGTGGGGGGCTACACAGGGGGTCTATACTGTGGGGGGCTACACAGGGGGTCTATACTGTGGGGGGGCTACACAGGGGGTCTATACTGTGGGGGGGCTACACAGGGGGTCTATATCTAGCCGGATCACAGAGCGGCTGGTTTTACTGAAGATCATCAAGTCACCACAGTACCGTATGGATGATGTTCATTCCTTCTGAATTTGGGTGCGGGCGCACTCATGTGCGCCCACATCCGGATTCACCGCTGCACACAATGGAGCGTACGGCCGGAGCCACACACTCCATTGCAAGAACTAACAGGTTCTCTGCGGCCGGTATTCAATGAATGAGATGGAGAGATAATGATGAACTATAAAGCATGGGATCCGCATAATCGCTGTACCCTCACCATGCTGTATAAGTCACCTCCCTTGATGCAGTAATCCTCCAGAGTGCCCAGTAGAGGATTACAGCATATGATCAGGGTAGGTGACCTATAAAGCATGGTGCCCCTGTAATGGTGGATATCACCTAATACCCCCAAACAGCATCTTCGTTGGTGATACTGACCTCCTAATAGAAAATACCCATACCCTTCCCTCAGCAAAGACCCCCTAATACCAGTCACCCCCCACAGTAAGCACCTAGAAACACTGCATACCCACCTCAGCATATATCTACTGTATAAAACCCACATGCACATTCACACACACACAAACACACACACACACTTATGCAATTCACACCATACCTTCTGTTTCTGATCTGTCTCCTGGCTACACAGGTCCTGGGAGGCTATGGAGAGTCAGGACCTCAGAAGACAGAGCTCATGGTGCAGAGGAGGGGGGGCAACACACACAGAGGAGGGGGGACAGGGCACTCAGAGGAGGGGGGCACAGGACAGGCAGCACACACAGAGGAGGGGGACAGGAAGCACACACAGAGGGGAGGGGGGCACAGGACAGGAAGCACACACAGAGGGGAGGGGGGCACAGGACAGGAAGCACACACAGAGGAGGGGGACAGGAAGCACACACAGAAGGGAGGGGGGCACAGGACAGGAAGCACACACAGAGGAGGGTGGACAGGAGACAGAGCTCTGCAGGGTCAGTTTCCTGGTCTTCTCACTGTTATGACCTCTGCAGGCTGCCGTGCTAAGTCCCCTCCTCCTCCTGCTTCCAGTCCCGACACTCAGGCAGCACACAGTGGAGGAAGCACCGGGATCACAGGGAAACTTTGTAGTATTGTCCATCCTCCACTGTTTGCTTTGCAGATAAGGCAGCTGGGACCCAGATAAGGCAGCAGGAGATAAGGTAACACTGCTGGGCGGCTGCTGTCATCTAGTTAAGTCAGAAATGACTTAACTACAATGACACGGCAGGATTGTGCCGCCCCCTCAGGGACCTCGGAAGCTGCCGCCTGAGGCAGAATTCTCACTCTGCCTCATGGTAGGAACGGGCCTGCTTGCATCCTTCCTCTACAATGTCCAGCTCGAAAGACCTATGCACTTTCTCTACCCATGTGACTTCCTTCCTAAAGTGCGCTGTGGGTGGGTGAAGAGTGCAATAGAAGAAGTAACTTATAAGAAAGAACTTATATCTCACCAACAGAGAATAGTATTAACGTATGCCCGTAGTCATCATGACTAGCCTTGGGCATACTTACACCAATGATTTCTTACTGCCATTTACAATTTAAAGTAGCACTCTGCTTATTTTATTATTTGCTTCCCTGGCTGCTGACTCCCCTGTATACTCACCCATGATGATCGATTTCTCGTGACACATTGTTATTCCAGTTGTCCAATGTCGTTCAGATCCCACTGGAACCTACGTCACAATTCTTCTGACTCCTTTACTTACCCCAGGGCTTTTGATGACCAGAAGTGAGTGTCTTCAATGCTTCTCTATGGGAGCTCTTATAAAGATACATTGACGACACTGGTTTCCAGCCTCTCGAGATGCCTGACAGCTAGAGAAGAGGTCACGTGGGCGCCAGTGAGGTTTGAAAAGCTTTGTAGCACCAGAATGACGGAAAGAATCTCGAAAGAGCAAATATCACGGGTATACAAGGGAACATGAAGCTGGTAAGCAAATATAATAAAAATGGGGTGCTTCTTTAAAGGACAAGTGCCATGAAAAACTTTTTCCCAGTAATTGAAGCACATTAGAAAGTTATATAACTCTGTAATATGCTTCAATCACCTATCTGCCTCCCTTCCCTGTCTTTTCCCCCCTCCACCCCCCACCAGGAAGTGTCCTATCTCACACAGACCTGATTACTGTCGTCACCGTCACCAGGCAGCTCCTTCTTGTGAGGATGAGTCATCAGCTGCTCTAGGTCCTTGTCAGGTGACTCTGCTTGCTCAGCTTATCTTCTCTAGTGACATGACTCCTTCACTGAGTCCAGGGCAGCAGGAGAGAGGGTATGAGGGGAGGGGGGAGCTGCCTATGTGCCCGAGTCAGTCGGAGGGAAGATAAGTAAGTGAGATGTGACAAGTGATGGCTTGCAGTTGTTCAGCCAATCGGAGGTGAGCAAGCTGAGTCACCTGACAAGGCAGGGGAGGGGGGAGGCTAGTGTACCAGGAGAAGGAGCTGAGAGAAGAGCTTGGTGACGGTGACAACAGTAATTAGGTATGAAGGAGTTTCTTACACTTCCTGGTGGGGGGTGGAGGGGGGAAAAGACAGGGAAGGGAGGCAGATAGGTGATTGAAGCATATTACAGAGTTATATAACTTTGTAATGTGCTTCAATTACTGGGAAAAAGTTTTTCATGGCACTTGTCCTTTAAGATCTGATTGCACCGATCATTTAATTGCTATCAGTGCTTTACAACAAGAGTTTGGTCTCTTTTAGCTCATACATACAGTACCGTACTAATAATATTGACGATGTGAGATAATACTAATGTGTTATGGCACAGGCTGCTGGTAGGGTAATACTGGGTGTTATAAACTACAAGGAAGGGGGGCACACTGGATTATAAAGTTGGGAAGGATATATAGAATTGCATTCTCTGTAGAAACTAAAGTTAATAGCAACAGATGAATGCTGGGCCGGGAGAAGGGGAAGAAAGACTAAAACCAATACAAAGATTCCTCTCCTAACAAGCACACTGGCCTCAGCCTAATGCCGCTCTAGATTCCCGCCAATCCCATATGTTCTAGAAGGAACTGTCCCTTGTTCTGAAGTAAAGATCTGATAACTTCAGACAAGTAGGTGTGCTGTAAATTAGCGAGCGGTAACATGTGAATGATAGGTTTTGGGGATTCTACTTTTGACTGTAATGTTTCTTTATGGAGCAGCAGTTTTTTTTTTTTTTAGGGTATAAACCCACACACCGTATATGCAACAGATATGCAACAAATACGCAGCAGATTTGTTGGTACAGATTTGATGCTGTGTTCAGTTATTTAGATATAATCTGCTGCGATTTTGCTGCGAGTTTGCTGCGTATCGCAGCAGTAAATACGCTGCATATACGGTGTGTGGGTTTATACCCTTAGGATCCCAGGTTTTTTAATAAAACAAATCGCCGTTCACACCTGATAGTCATCCCATTGATTGAAAACACCTGCTAATCCTAAAGGTTCAAACACCTTAGCCTAATGCTACGTTTACACGGAGCGATAATTCGCCTAATCGATCGTTTAACGATTTTGAAGCAACGATTTAGACGAATAAATCGTTAAAAAAATTGTTTGAAAATTCTTCAGAAAAATCGTTATTGCGATCGTTTTTAAGATTGCTTAAAGTGTCACTGTCGTGAAAATTTTTTTTGCAGAAATCAATTGTCCAGGCGATTTTAAGAAACTTTGTAATTGGGTTTATTATCCGAAAAATGCATTTTTATCATGAAAAAGCAGTTTGAAGCTCTCCCCCCTGTCTTCATTGTTCTCCTATGGAGAGAGCTAAAGAAAAGACCAAAACAGGACAACAAAGAGTTAATCTACAAATCCCTCACCCGTTATCTGTTCTGACCATCACCAGTGACCTGTCTGAGCTCGGATTACAGCTGTCACCCAGCTCTGTGCCTGTAATCCTCTGTTATCTGCTTTCTGCTGCCGGCTAACTCCCTCCTCCCCCCTCCCCTCTCCCTAGAGCAGACAGGGTACGTCTCCTGCAACAAGTCACAATTTTCAGATTTTTCAGAGTGGATGAAAAAGAGGAAGGAGGGGGGGACCTGGGAAAAGGCTTTTTACATGCAGATAATGGCAGATTTGGCTAATAAACCCAATTACAAAGTTTCTTAAAATCGCCTGGACTATTGATTTCTGCAAAAAAAAAAATACGACAGTGACTCTTTAAGCCCATCTTTTACATAGGGTAAATCGGTGAAAGACTGTTTACACCAAGCGATCTGCGAATTTTCAGCGAACGATGGACGACGATTTAAGAACATGTTGAAAGATCAAAATGAACGATTTCTCGCTTGTCGTTTGATCGTTTGCTGTGTTAACACAGTATGATTATCGCTCAAATGCCATCGTTCATGCGAAAATTCGAACGATAATCGTTCCGTGTAAACGCAGCATTTTACATATATGTGATGCTGGATCATTTTCCTTAAGGGTACATTCACACTTACCGGATTCGCAGCTGGTTTCATTTAAATAACTGAACACAGCATCAAATCTGCACCATCAAATCTGCTGCGGATCTGCTGCGGATCCTGTAGGTGTGAACGCACCCTAAAGGGGTATTGTCATTTCAACTAATATAGTTTTGCTTGTAGGACTCGTCAAGTTCAATATGTTTTCAAATACATTAATATAGCAAACTTGTCTCCTTCTCCTGATATGCAGCTCTTTCCATCCCATTGTTGGCAGCCCATTGTCTGGATTACCAACCACCACTCTGCTCTAAAAGCAATGGTCTGACTGGTGTATATACAGCTATAATGTACATGTGTAGTAAAATAGTGTATATATACTCACTGTTTGTTTTGGTCCTCATTATGGACTTTTATTTGAAAAAAAGGATGTAGCGTCAAATTTATGCAGAAATCTAGAAAATTCTCACAACTTTCAAGCACCACCATATACACAGATCGCTGTCAATCATCGAGTAAGACCGCCCACTTGACTACTTAGCCTGGAATTAGCTGAGATTTACATGAATAAATGGTAAGTAAGCCTGAAACTTTCCACATAAATCTACGTATTGATCTGCTCAGCTCCACCTGTCCCATAACATGCTGCCTGCAGATCAAAATGTATTATTAATGCGGCAGGCTCCCTTTAAATGTCTCCCTTGTGACTACTCTTAAACAGTGTTTGATGAATTGTAATGTAGAGATTACTTTATGTCATTATGATTTCTTGACAGGACCACATGGTCACACTATAGGTTGTTTAGCACCGTGTTATATTGATATGACTAGTCTAATTTCTGAACAGTTTTTGCTTGGAACCACAAGGTGACATAAATTGCATCATTATCCCAATAAATGGTAAAATTATAATTAATACTGCACAGTACTGCCACAAATTATAACTACTTGCTATTTTTGTCCCAATAATTGCTGTTTTTGACTCTGAAAAGAATCTCCCACTGGAATAACTCTGTGGGGGATGTCATTCCCTATTCACACTCACTAATTACTCGTCATTTATCGAGGTTTTGTAAGTATGTTAGTCACTTGAGAGTTCTGTTATGCATTTTATTGCAGATCTTTGAGGATTTGAGACTGATTAGCTTTGTTTTTCTGATATGTTATATTATAGCTTACACCTCAGTTTGTTTCATTCCTTTAGTACAAGAAAGATCTTAAAAGAGTTTCAGAAAGTTATAAAGATTTGTAATTTACTTCTATTTAAAAATCTCCAATCTTCCAGTACTTATAAGCTGCTGTATGCCCTGCAGGAAGTGGTGTGTTCTTTCTAGTGCTCTCTGCTGCCACCTCTGTCCGTGTCCGGAACTGTCCAGAGCAGAAGAGGTTTTCTATGGGCATTTGCTACTACTATGGACAGAGGTGGCAGCAGAGAGCACTGTGTCAGATTGGAAAGAATACACCACTTCCTGTAGGGCATACAGCAGCTGATAAGTACCGTTAGATTGGAGATTTTTAATAGAAGCAAACAAATCTATATAACTTGTTGATTTGAAAGAAAAAATATTTTGCCGGAGTACCCCTTTAAGGTAAATGTGGGTGGAACTAGAATCAAAAAAATCATGGTATAAACTGATCTACTACCATTACATAAACAGGAAATGAGATATGTCTTTAAAGTGTGTTATCGGATCAATACTGTTATTCATCCATACTAGTTTTTATAAAAGAGGATAATTCCCAAAAAAATAAATAAAATTAAATAAATAATATAAAATAAATAAAAAAAATGATTAACAGGAAATAAGATATGTCATAAGAACATGTTCTGGTTTTTTTATCCATACAAATCTTTATACACAAAGGAGATTTCCAGAAAAAAAAATAAACAAATAATTAAAAAAAAAAACTATAAAATAAATATAAAATAAAAAATATAATATTATAAGAAATAATAAATGATAAAATAAATTATAAATATAAATGTAAAACAATTTCATTATTAGACATGAAGTCTTGGCTTATAAACTTGTGCCCGCTGCATTTTGCATCTTACGTGGTTGAACTAGATAAATAACAACTACAACAATAGTTTGTCTGGTCTTGACAGACTTAAAGCATGAACTTTTGTTTGCTGTCTGTGGTTTTGTTAACTTTCTTGTTATCGCTTCCATTTACATTCTTGGAACCAGAGGAAGTCCTAAGGGGCGTACATCTCCAAGCTTTAGACGGCTTTATCATTTGTGAAATCATCCAGAGTTGTTCTGCTGTGTTTCTTTCTTTGGTTATTTTTATCCTATAATACAGAACTATAGGAGTTGTTAAAGTGACTGTACCACCAGGCCCAGGCTGAAGCACTGGAGGTGGGCTGACCCACCCTTAGTGGGAGGAAACCCTAGCCCCTCTATGATAGGGTTCCATTGATTCTAATGGAGTCACGTCATGGAGGGACTGGGGTTTCTTCCCACTGGGGGTGGGTCGACCCGCCTCCAGTGCTTCAGCCTGGGCCTGGTGGTACAGTCACTTTCAATGTGCGTTTATTAAAGCAACGTATCAGTCACATTGTCTGTAAGGCTAGAATCACACGTAACATATCCGCAGCAGATTTCTGCAAACTCCCTGCCCCGCCGCTGCGCACTGATTGGCTGACCGCCGGGAGATGCCGGGAGCCCCTGAAGCGAGCCAGAGCGGGGACCCGGTATAGTATGTTCCCAGACCGTGGGGATTAATGACGCTGAGTTTGACATACTCACTGCGAGCATGTCAGCCAAGTATCTGCAGCAGATTTCACTGCAATTTCTCAGCAAGAGATCCATTGCGGATATGTTACGTGTGAATCTAGCCTTAAAATAAAAACAATCCCAACATAGGTCTATATTACCGGCTATATTACAGCTCATTTTGAACCACAGTACATTTTGGGCTGAAAACAGAACTTTTTTGTATTATGTAATATTTAAAACATAAATGTGATAAATTAAAATGAAATATTAATATATTCAAATTAATAAAATGAACCGTTTGTCATGCTGTAAAGTGTATAATTGTTTTTAAGAAAGTATCTAGGCAAACCCTATAGACTTCAAGCAGTCATTCTAACTCGGGCTTAAGATGCCCATACACCTTCAATAACTAACAGACGTCAGTGATGTCTCCCGACCTGCTTCCATCCTTCCCATACACAGGACCATTCGGCATGACCGAGCATTCCTATGTTCTCTATGGGGAGGGGTAAGATGTAGCGAGAGAGCTCTGGCTGCAGCTTATCTCTCCTGAAACACAGGGGTCGGGCAACGATTTTCCATCATGCCCAACCCCTATCTCCACTGACATCATCTGTCGGTGGATGAACAGGAGAGCCTCATATACCCCAGATTGACAGCCAAACCCACTGAGAGCAGCTGGTATGGCTGATCAACGTCTAAGGTGTAAGGGATCCTTTAGTCCGCCATAGAATCCTGGTCCAGTCAATTATCATGTGTCTTCTTATATTAATTGTAGAGGTAAAAATTAGCTAATTGAATGTACTCAGTCCTATAGGTGAGCAACTTTGCTTCCAACTCTTAAATGGCATTGAACATAGGGCTTGAAAAGTAGGACTTAAAGGGGTTGTCCACCATTTTTTTATCTTTCAAATCAGCTGGTGCCAGAGATTTGTAATTTACTTCTTTTAAAAAAATCTCAAATCTTCCAGTACTTATAATCTGCTGCATGTCCTGCAGGAAGTGGTGTATTCTTTTTAGTCTGGACAGCAGGAGAGGTTTTCTGTGGGGATTTGCAACTGCTCTGGACAGTTCCTGACATGGACAGAGGTGGTAGCAGAGAGCACTGTGTCAGACTGGAAAGAATACACTAATTCCTGCAGGACACACAGCAGCTGATAAGTACTAAAGACTGAAGATTTTTTAATAGAAGTAAATTACATATTTCTGGCAATTTCTGGCACCAGTTGATTTAAAAGAAAAAAAAATTGTATTACAAATGGGCTTTGTAATACTGTGTTTATTAAAGCAGCTCCCTAGTGGGAAATAGAATATTGGGGCCCATTTCCCTGTGATGGTTAAATCCTATGAGGGAGATTTATCAAACTGGTGTAAAGTAGAACTGGCTCAGTTGCCCCTACCAACCAATCAGATTCCACTTTTCATTCCTCACAGACTCTTTGGAAAATGAAAGGTGGAATCTGATTGGTTGCTAGGGGCAACTGAGCCAGTGTCACTTTACACCATGTTTGATAAGTCTCCCCCAATATGTTTGAAGTGTTTTTGATTGTTATGTATAATCATGGTGTCATTTTTTTGTTTGAACAATAACATTTGGATTAAGAATTATTGGTGGGTGCACCATGTGTATGTCTTTTCTTTCTCCATGTTTATATACTCAGTTGATCACAGACACGGGGTTGCATCCCAGTGTTTAGTCTAGATGTTTTTGGAGCTCTTGTATTTTTCTTGTGGCAGCAAGCAAAAACAAATGGCACTTCACCATTAGATGTCCTTGGCCAATGGGATAGTGGTCTGGCAGGGAGTAAAATAGCGGTAGTTCTGTCGAATAGCTCAAAGTACAATGAACAAACAACAGAAAGCACAATAGACAGAATACTACTGAGAATCTTCTAAAATCAAAAGCCGACAGAGACACAAAGCAGCAGAACAATAAGAAAATCAATACATTACAAAAAAAATAAATAACTGCACACATGAACGTCTATGTGCACTGAACAGAGACCCCCGAAAAACACATGGCGGCACCAATGCAAATCAATATCAAGCAATATACCCAGCAATGAAAACCGGTAAAAGGAGCCTATATAGAAAGTGACGAATTGCCTCAAGCCAAACACAACAAAAACCTGGCATGGACCCATTACTCAGGCAAACACTAAAATGCTGCCAGCAAGTGAATAAACAGCAAAAGGCAGGAGACGATACATACAAGGATTCTCCTGCCAAACATAACAGGCACAGTCCTGGATCATCTGTGACCGTGACTCCCATATGGTCCAAAAATGTCATCAGCTGAGCCCTGAAACCTCTAGTTTTTGGGCACGGACATAGTACGGGGAAAAAAGCACCAGACTGCGTGAAGCATTTGGAGCATGTATCTAGTTTGTAGATGTGTAGAATAATATGCCCTATGTAAGATATATATTTCGGTCATTCTCTTCAAGTGGTTGAGGGATACAGATTGGTTTAGCCAATGCTAACCGCCACTTCTCATGTGAGAGACCACTCAGGTCTTCTTCCCACTTCTCTGTGACAGGCAGTGCTTCTCTTTGGCCCTTAGGCTATGTTCACACACATTTAGAGACTGGCTGTTCTGTGACCCAGCCGGGTCACGGAACGGCCGGTCTCTAAAAAGATCATCCCGGCCGGTACTGCAGATCTTTGAGGCCGCAGAGTTCTGATCCATGCGCGCCCGCATCAGAACTCCCTACTGCACACTATGGAACGAGCGGCTGCAACCGCTTGCTCTGTAGTGTGCACCGACAGGGTTTTCTGCGTCCACTATTCACTAACTAGCGGCCGCAGAAAGCTGACATGTCAGTTTTCAACGGCGCGGCAAAAGATCCCGGCCGGAGCGTATACTATGTGTATACGTTGCGGCCGGGATTCCATAGAACATAAGGCAACGTATCTTTTTGTGAAAAGATTTACGAAAAGATACCTTGTGTGAACATAGCAGCAGGTGTTCAGCCAACAGTGTATTTTTCCTGGTACATGTACATCCTTGAGACTGTGCTTTAAAGAGTCACTGTCGTATTTTTTTTTTTTTTCCAGAAATCAATAGTCCAGGCGATTTTAAGAAACTTTGTAATTGGGTTTATTAGCCAAATCTGCATGTAAAAAGCCTTTTCCCAGGTCCCCCCCTCCTTCCTCTTTTTCATCCACGCCAAAAAATCTGAAAATTGTGACTTGTTGCAGGAGTCGTACCCTGTCTGCTCTAGGGAGAGGGGAGGGGGGAGGAGGAAGGAGGGAGTTAGCCGGCAGCAGAAAGCAGATAACAGAGGATTACAGGCACGGAGCTGGGTGACAGATGTAATCCGAGCTCAGACAG
Organism: Dendropsophus ebraccatus; assembly: GCF_027789765.1. Taxonomy (NCBI): domain Eukaryota; kingdom Metazoa; phylum Chordata; class Amphibia; order Anura; family Hylidae; genus Dendropsophus; species Dendropsophus ebraccatus. Next base: position 183,657,335 of record NC_091455.1, on the reverse strand, counting down.
GTCAGTGGTGACTGTCACAGGAGATATCCCATGAGGGATTTGTAGATTAACTCTTTGTTGTCCTGTTTTGGTCTTTTCTTTAGCTCTCTCCATAGGAGAACAATGAAGGGGGGAGAGCTTCAAACTGCTTTTTCATAATAAAAATGCATTTTTCGGATAATAAACCCAATTACAAAGTTTCTTAAAATCGCCTGGACTATTGATTTCTGCAAAAAAAAAAAAATTCACGACAGTGACACTTTAACCCCTAAAATCCACAAGGGCAAAAGCCAATTTAAAAAAATTGCATTTTTCTAAGTTCGAAATTCTCTGCAACAAAACTGAGATAATATTTCATATTATGCCCCCATTATTTGGTAAAGGTCTTAGGGCTTAGCAGCAAATTTTAAAATTCCATTTAGAGTAACAGTATACAGGGGTGACAATCAGGTACAGCAATGGGATAGGGACAATAATCAGGTACAGTAATGGGTGGCTATAGAAACACTAATTGGGGATAGAGGAAAGTATTAGCTACATTAACGGGACAAAGGAGACTATCAGGTACAGCAACAGGGGACAGAGGAGACAACTAGGTACAGCAAATGATCAGATTCAGGGTCATGGGCAACGATTAAATACAGTAACAGGGGACAGGGGTGATGATCAGGGTAGGAAAGGGTTAAGTAGTAGTGATGAGCGAGTACTAAAATGCTCGGGTGCTCGTTACCCGAGACGAATATCTCCCGATATCCAAGTGCTCGTTTCGAGTAACGATTCCCATTGAAGTCAATGGGAGACTCGAGCATTTTTGCAGGGGACCCAAGTTCGGTAGAGGGAAGGTCATGTGAAAACCTGTCAACCTCAGAAAATGATGGAAACACCACGGAAATGGACAGGAAACAGCAGGGGCAGTATGTATGCATGCCTCTGAGGCTGCCTAATGGCACCATTATGCCTAATTCTGTGCAACAGCCTGGTTAAAACAGAGGTAGGCATATAGACCACCCAAAAACTCAACCAAAGAAAAAAATAGATTGAGTAATGTAGCAATAATTTTATTTCAAACAATATTTAAAATACAAAAAATCAAAAAATAAATCAACACTATAAAAACAGGGTGGCAATCCTGGAGAGATGTCTCATATAACATGATAGTACAAAAGCAATTCATCAAAAAGAACACTGGGACCGGATATAAAGTGCTAAGTGCATGATTGTCACATTGGAAAAATATCCTATGCTTGCAATGCAAACCCGTCCCGTAACACATGCGATTCTTATATGGGGTGGGACGGGTTTGCATTGCAAGCATAGGATATTTTTCCAATGTGACAATCATGCACTTAGCACTTTATATCCGGTCCCAGTGTTCTTTTTGATGAATTGCTTTTGTACTATCATGTTATATGAGACATCTCTCCAGGATTGCCACCCTGTTTTTATAGTGTTGATTTATTTTTTGATTTTTTTTGTATGTTAAATATTGTTTGAAATAAAATTATTGCTACATTACTCAATCTGTTTTTCCCTTGCTTTAGTTTGGCTATGTTGAGGTAGCATTACGGCTCAGGCATTATCCACTTATTTACACCCATTTAGGGATTATATACATAACAGTGGTTGCCCTCAATTTATGTGATTTTGGTTAATACACCCAAAAACTCAGCCTGATACAACATGGCAGTGAGAACACTATTAAAGGGAACGATTAAAACAGAGGTAGCATATCATGAACCAGCAAAAAATTTCAGCCTGACACAGCATGGCGGTGAGGACAACAAGTGAGTGAACAAGGTATAAGCGGTAGAAGCCAACATGGAGGCAAGGGCAGGCACAGCAGTAGTCAACAGTAGTCAACATGGATGCCAGTTAAGGCACAGCAGTCGCCAGATAGGCCTTGCGTATGAAATACAGAAATCAGGAAAAATACTTGTAGTACCCACTGTTTTTTGGGGGGCTGTACGGTACAATCTGGTAGTGGCTGGACCTAGACACACACTCTGTGATACCCCCTTACAATGAGCAGTGAAGTTTTATGCAGGTGTACTACAAATCCCAGCAATACAGTGTAGTACCCACTAGTTTAGGGGCGGCTGTACGGTACAATCTGGTAGTGGCTGGACCTAGACACACGCTGGGATACCCCCGTCCAATGAGCAGTGAAGTTCTATGCAGGTGTACTACAAATCCCAGAAATCCAATGTAGTACAGCAGGACCACCAGCCCCAAAATAAAAAAAAAAGAGTACAGTGAGCACTTCTTAGGGGTCTGTATGCAACACCTAATGCCCCCTTTCTGCCAGCAGCCGATCACCACAGTGTGCTGGTTAAATCGCGGTAGCAGCACTGCAAGTCCCAGCCAGCAGTCTGTAATAACACTATAAAAAAACACTTTGAAGCCCTGAAAAGGGCTGTTTGTTTGTATTGCTAGTATTCCTTGCCTACTGGAACGCTAAATCCTTCACTGACACTCTCCCTGACCAGCAGCAGCTCTGTCCCTGATCTCTCACAGCATGCGTCTGAAGCGAGCACTGCCGACGCCGAGTTTTATATGGCAGGGTCATCTGATCTGGCCAACCAATCGCTGCTATCGACATGTATGGGTCCCACGTCATCGCAGGATGTACCAAAGAGTCTCCTGCATGTTTATTGGCTGAGAAATAGTATTTATTGGCTGGAAGTGAACAATCACATGCTGAACTAATAGATTTCTAAGAACGTCCCTTGTAGGATCTACAGTACACGTCACTTCCATCAGACGTCCTGGAAGAAATGCATACTGTCAGCAATTTTATCACTTTCTTGCAGCCAATACCACAATGCAATTACCATTTTATTTTCATTCAGAGGTTGAAACATGTCAGTGAAAATGATCTCTAATCATATGTGAGTCATTTTCCTCTTGGCCATCATCTTCTCTAAGAAGAAATGCGCTCCAGGACCCGGGCAGATTACAGAGCCTGATGTGCAAAGAATATGACAAAACTGGTTTGAAAATTGCTGGCAGGATTCCGACAAACAGATTTTAGGCAACTGATGACAGGTAAATTTATTCTTAGGACGTTGACTTATGATCACAGTTGTCGTAGATTTAGAACATTGAGGAGATGAGAGTTTTATTACAGGTGTATCATCATGCACCTGCTCACTAAATACATTGTTATAGTTACATTAGGGACGTCTTTTTTGACAAAGCAACACTTTTTAAATCTGATATTCTATTAAAGCGAATGTACCATCAGGTACATTCGCTTTAAGTTTTTTACATGAATAGAATTGCTCCAGCGCGGGGAAGCCGATGCCGCAATCATTTCCTGGCCCCGTTCCCGCGTATGGCGCCGTTGTATTCCCGGGCACCGGCCGGGGGTGAAGCACTGGAGGCGGGCTCCCAGTGGGAGGAAACCTCCGCCCCTCTATGAAGCGGCTCCAATAAAGGAGTGGGGGTTTCCTCCCTCTGGAGATAAGCTGGCCCATCTTCAGTGTTTCACCCGCTGCCAGTACACGGGAATAGAATGGCATCGTATGCGGGAACCGGGCCGCGGTTAAAAAAAAGGACTGAAGCACTGGCTTCCCCGCGCCAGTGCCGTTCTATCCATAAAACTTAAATCAAATGCACCTGATGGTACATTTGCTTTAAGGTCTATGGAAAAGCAGTTGTCAGTGCACAATCTATACAAAAAATGGCTGTAATTGGACCCACAACAATTATATTTCATATGAAAGTACCTATTAATTATTGTCAGTTATTGAAAATATTTAGCTAAAATGTCTACGTCATTAGCAAAAGCATGGGGGAATCCAACTTTTGCTGCCATAGAAGCTGTTGAAACCTTATATCAGGGCTACTAAACTGTACACCATTGTGCCACCCTTAAAGCAACTCTGTACCCACAATCTGACCCCCCCCCCAAACCACTTGTACCTTCGGATAGCTGCTTTTAATCCAAGATTTGTCCTGGGGTCCGTTCGGCAGGTGATGCAGTTATTCTCCTAAAAACAACTTTTAATCCGGCAGCGCTGTATATGCATTAGGCTGGCACCACCTCTCCGTCCACCCTCCTCATCATTAGGAATGCTCCAGGAACATTTACTGCTGTTTAAGCTTTGCACAGGTGTCTTAACGATCCAGCCCATATTCATTATGTACACAGGTGGGGAATAGGAAGCAATCTGCCTGGAGCATTCCTAATGATGAGGAGGGCGGGGAGGAAGGACGGAGAGGTGGTGCCAGCCTAATGCATATACAAATGTAAGCCCTGGCCGTTAGACACAGCGCTGCCGGATTAAAAGTTGTTTTTAGGATAATAACTGCATCACCTGCTGAACAGACCCCAGGACAGATCTTGGATTAATAGCAGCTATCCGAAGGTACAAGCGGTTTGGGGGGGTCAGATTGTGGGTACAGAGTCACTTTAAACTACAAGGGGAACATTTGCAGTATCCTCAATGAGAATCCCTGCACATGTGCCATTTCAGCTTGGACACTGATCTTGGGGGATTCAATATTGGAAAGGAAAGTGGATGGTTACGTGGCAAATGGCAAACTGACCATTTTTAAAGGGGTATTCCAAGAAAATTTACTTTTTCCCTGTGCACAGGATAGGGGAAAAGTAGGAGATCTTGGGGGGTCCAACATCTCTGTATTGGGCCCTCGGCTTCTGTACTATGAATAGAGAATGTAACCCTATTAATTCCTATGGAGCAACGGAAAGAGCCAAGTATGTCGGAAGAGCGCTGTACTTGGCTCTTTACATTGGCTTCATAGGAATGAATAGAGCTGCAGGTTGCGTGTAGTACCCGTGGCTCTATTCATAATATAGAAGCCGGAGGCCCAATACGTAGATTGGCAAGGGGTGCAGAGGTCAGACCCCCCGACCCCCCATGAATTTCTACTTTATATAAACCAGCTATGTATGGTCATTTAGAATTTAGTGCAGTAGACAAGGTTTGCTTCTGTTTTGCTGTTGTCTTGTTTTTTTCCAGAGATTATTTTTTATAAAAATGAAAAAAGAGCCATATTGGTTGTCACTAGTATTGAGTGAGCATGCTGTATCGATCATAGTGCTAGATCAAACATCAGGCTGCTCGTCATTGCTCAGTGCTCGCGTCAAAGTGCAAAAATACAAGTTTGGTGTCTTTAATAGCCAATAAACATATAGGGGATGTGCTGGAAGATCCTGCTATGCCACAGCAATGTTGGCTACTGGTATAGTAGCGATTGGCTGGCAACATCAGGTAACCTGTTTGTATATAGGCCTAATGCTTGTCATTTAGCAGGCAGGGAGAGATGCTGGAGGAGGGACACCGTTAGTGTAGGAAATTGTTTAAGGAGGGCCAATCACCAGAAAATCATGCATGTATCTAAAAATACAATGCAATATACCCTCTTACAATGTTTCCAACCATATAAGTAATCGTTATGATTAAAATGTTATTCATATGGCCCAAAAACACACTTTGTAAATCTGCACTGTATGTGAATCATACCTATGTAGTCATCGGGGCGGCCCTCGGCCTGCTGTCATGGCTGGTGGGAAACATCCTTTGCAATCACGCCTCTTCTTAGCATTGAAGCCTACAACGTCACAGAGGGGCTGTCCCAGAGTGCCGATGCTCCATGGGAAGCGTGATGATTACACAAGATGTTTCCCGCCACCTTGACAACTTAGCAGGATGACATAGATATGATTTACATACGGAGTTTTCATATGAGTAACACCCATAATATTACATATATGGTTGGAAACATTACAGGGGGCTACTTGTGCCATTGAAAATGCTGCCCAATCTGCAGGTATCTTGTTACAGAACAAGAGGAGCTTAGCAGATTGATATATAGTTTTGTAGAGAAAGTTTCAGGATAGCTGGTTATTTACCCATGTAAATCTCTGCTTATTTTGGGCTAAGTAGTCATGTGGGCGGTCCTATTCAAAGACTGACAACTATCTGTATGTAAGGGCCCTATTACACAGGACGATAATTGTGCGAAAAATCGTTATATCGTTTGAATTTACACGATTATCGCTCTGTGTAATTGCAGGCAACAATCAAAAAATCTTTGTATGTTGTTGATCGTTGATTTAGATCTGAACCTAAAATTATCGTTAATCGTTCTCTGTAATTCCACATTCGTTCGCTCAAGTTCCGCATTTTTTCGCTAATCGTTCAGTGTAATTGCACATTGTTCATTGTTTTGCTGGGATTATAGTAACGATTGCAATAACGATCGTATCTAATGATTATCGTTCTGTGTAATATGGTGAACGATTTCATTTGTCGTTTGCGATTGTTTATCGTTAGTTGTAAATCGTAAAAATCGCTCCGTGTAATAGGACCTTACGTGTACAGGTAGTCAATCACTGACTAGGTCCACTTGTCTGTTCTACATATTGTGGGTTAAGAAGTCAAATGGGTAGTCCTACACAGTGATTGACAGCTCTTTCTACCCATACACTTACACACAGAGAGCTGTCAATCCCTGAATAGGACCGCCCATGTGACTGCTTAGCCCAGAATGAGCAGAGACTTATGTTATCCTGGATCTTTTCCTAAAAAACTCTATGTCAATCTGCTCAGCTCGTCCTGCTCTATACCATGCTGCCTGCAGGTTGGACTGCATTTTCAGTGTGAAAGGTTCCCTTTAAGTAGATAGGCAGGCTAGTAGCCCATCAAAACCCCAAAGTCATTTTCAGGACTAGTAATTTCCCTGTATGACACCTAAAAATTAGACATCTAACATACACTATACCAGTATTATACAGGATACTGACACCGGATACTGGTACAGTATACTAGTACTGGTATAAAGAAAAAAAACTGTCATCCGACACCCAAACCAGTACCACTATACCACTACACTGCGTTCTATAACTCATGGTTGTTGGCATGGCTGATCGTTCCTGTTATGTTTCTGGGGAGGGGAAGAGGGCCAAACAATCGTTCTTCTGTTCCCGTTCCATTTCAGTGGTGTTTCCATCACTCTCTGAGGTATTCAGGTAAACCAGAAGCCCTCCCCTCTGCCGAGCAGGGCACACTTAGTTAAATGCTCAAGTCTCCCATTTACTTTAAAGGGGTTCATTACCCGAATTGAGCACTCGAGCATCGAAAACCGCATTTTCGATAACAAGCATTTTAGCGCTCACTCAACACTAGTTGTTACCTTTATGTTAGGTTCTCGAAAACTATTGGTAAATTCATGTTGCTCTCTTCAAGCTATGACAAAGGGAGGATTTTACCCTTAGTTTATGAGAAGGTAATTTATCACTAACAACCAATATGGCTTTACTTACTGTTGTCTTTTTTTTTTTTTTTATAACCTCAAACAGCAAATACCAACACACTAATATATGGTGAATCTTACATTTTACATAATAACCACATGTTCTCAGTAAATCACAGATGGAGAGTTTAGAGACATTGTATGAGAACATATTTTAAATATCCTGTTAGGGAATTTTCAGTTTCAGCCACCATTCAGACTGTTTTAACTAATTCATGGTAAAGAGCAGCTATAAAAATGTCTGAAAATGTTGCTGCAAATATAACCAATGCTGTCTATTGCACCTGAGCAAGTAACTCCCTCAGGTTCACACAAGGGGGATATGGGCTACTATTGTGTTTTCCCCACTAGGTGTCACCACTGTCCTCATCTAACCTTATGCACAGCTGAGGGAACATCAGGGTTAACTATATTGTATGTCACGTGTTATGTATTGTCCAGTCACAGGTGTGGGTGCTTTCTCTCTTATGCTGTCCTATCCTATCCTCTCTTTCTACAGTTACATCTAGTAAACTGTTCTACTTTTGCTGAACTCACTAGACTCTGGATTCCTTCTTTTGCACCTGCACATACACACAGGGCCGATTCTAGCCTTTTTGCTGCCTGAGGCAAAAATTTAAATGGCGCCCCCCCCCCCCTTTTGTTCATCTGACAGCAACTTCTGTGCGACCATTAGATTAATCGGTAGTCACTGTAAACAGAAATGTGTGGGCAACTATCATAAAGTTAATAAGCCATACAATTGATTGAGCTTTGTAAAGCTTGCCCCCTGAATATAATACTGCCACACACTGCAACTACTGAATATATTACTGCCTTAGGGTGTGTTCACACTGAGTAAAATAGGCGTAATTCTGCGGCGGAACTCTCCAACGCGGAATTACACCCGCCTCGGTGTGTCTTAGCATTTCAATGGGAGAGGCGCTCCTCCACAGGCAACGCTCTCCGCTCCAGTGACATGTCACTACCTTGTGCGGAGATCGACAGCAGCGGAGGAGCGTGCGCTCTTCCATTGAGATGCGTAATTCTGCATTGGAGAGTTTTGCTGCAGAATTACGCCTATTTTACTCAGTGTGAACATACCCTTATACTGTCCCCCCTGAAAATTATGCTGCCACACAATGTGCCCCCTGAACAGTGACATGCACATATTGTGTTTGTGTCCTCTGAGTATAACAGTGAAAAATACTGTGCCCCCCAATATTAGTGCCAGACACATCATGCCCTCAGGAAGTGATAATGCTACATGGGAGCAAACAAAACTGATCAAGAGCCCTCCTGACCACAATAGATGATGGTTCAATTCACTGGTGACTGACCTACAATTTGAGTTTTCCAGTAATAATGACACAGTCATAGGGTTACCACACACTAAGTGAATGGCTTATGGGAGCTGCCAAGGTGTACACTGTGTCCAGGCAGTGTACACTGTGTCTTTATCACCTGCAGTCATTGTCCCTGTAACCTCTCTGACCCCATTACTCAGCCCCGTCATGAACACTCACCAGAGCTCGGAGGCGGCACCAGCCATGAGGGGGAGACAGCAGCAGCGTGGTCAGTAGGGGGGAGGGGGAAAGCAGCACTCTCTGTAAACATTGTCCTGTCATGAAAGCCCGGCAAACACAGCTCCTCCACTTCCAGGCACCAGTAAGGTTCAGAACTTGTGTGTCACACTGTCTTTGCATACACAGGTCCTGAACGGGATTATAGTGTAAGTGCACATGGTTTTGAAAGCAGGAGAGGAGATCACATAGCATAGATAGGGAGGCGGCTGCCCTGCTCCACACACCAGGAGCACGTACAGAACATTCAGTGAGTTGCTTAGCCAGCCCCGTCATATCAGTGAAGTCAGACTGCCGCCCCCTTAGGGACCCGAAAATCTGCCGCCTGAGGCCAAGTGCTCACTTGGCCTCATGGCAGAAGCGGGCCTGCATACACATACCTGTCCACTTGGGTTACCTCCACTGTACTGTGGTGTTGCCGTGCCATGTGTCCGGAGTGGGTCCAACACCGCTTCAGGCTACCATGACAAGTGCCCAAGTGACCTTAACGACCTCCATGGCCCTGAGGATCTCTCAGATGGAGCTCGGGTCTGTTCAATTCATAACAAAGGAGCCAGGTCGCCAATAGAAAGATCCCTGGGGGGCATGGAGGTCAGAACCCACAAAATCTCAAAGTTGTCCCCTATCCTGTAGATAGGGAAGAATTAGTTTTAAATCAGAAAACCCCTTTAAGACTATGACCCAGTGCACAGAAGTAACTGAAGATTGGTTTAAAAAGATGATTTTGTACTTTGGAATGAAAAAGTCCTAATATAAAAGCGGTACTCCAGAGACTCAGGCTTAATTCACACATCTGTAGTGATGCCCGTAGCCACAGACCAGCAACTACGGACAAGGCTATAGATGTGCATCCATAGTCATCTGCAATTGAGCACACCCATTTATTTACTGGATGGACTCATGCTGTAAAGGCCATATAATGATTTGCCTCCCTTTTTTATTTGGTATGGATCATGGTCTTAACACAGATCCATACCACATACAGATGTGTTTATGGGGCCATAGAAAACAATGTGTCCTTAATTTTTTTTTACATTTTCAGACCTGCAGAATAAACAGATATGTGAAAGGGGCCTAAAGTTTTTTGTTAATACATTGCTTCAATAAAGTATATCAGAAGAAGGAGGCAAGTTTGCTAAATGAATATCTTTTCAAAAATATTTAACTTACCCCCCTCCCGCTGCTACACTGTAAATTAACATTGCAGCAGCCTATGGCCTCAGCTGCAGTGACGTTAATTCACGTTCCCTGGATGACACAGGCACAGAAGCTGTGCCTGTGTCATCCGTGGCGGGTCCCGGCTGTCAGTGGTAGCTGACCCACTGCAACTGTCAGCACCAAAGCTGCAATCCAGTGCTGACAGTTAACCCTATAGATACTGCGGTGGGCACAACCACAGCATCTGTAGGGCTTCACACAGAGAAGTCTCCCTCTACAAAGGGAGAATTTTCTGTCTGGTAACCATCGGAGCTCTGCCATGTAATCGCAGATCCCCAATGGTGGCCTGAGGCTTCTGGTTTCCTGGCTACAAAGGCCGACAAGGGAGGGAGGTAACGCTGGCGCGTAGCCACAAGCTCTGCCCCCTCCACTCTCTCTCCTGCCGCTGTTACAGGCTTCTAACTGAGGACAGAGGACAAGAGGCAGAGCTAGGGACTTCGTTACGATTTCATAAGCTGAAGTCCAAAAACAACCTGAGCATTGATGCATCAATGACACATGGTCATGAAAGGGTTAACCAGCCCTAAAACTATGAATATGTTAGTGAAGATGGGAATACCCCTTTGACTGGACTACATTTGCAGGGAGAAATGGTCCACAGTTCCTTTTCAATGTTAAATAAAGGAAGATCTACATAGTATTAACTTCAAGGCTTGATTACTAAATTTCTCCCTGCACTGTGGATGTTTACACATTGTGCTCAATGATAGATGTGAACAGTACAACTGTGTTATTAGTTACGCTAGATTATCTTTGTTTATAATTGTGACCACATTTTGTTAGAAATCAATGCAGAAATCCAGATAATTCCGTACTTTTTCTTTCAACTGTGGCAATATATAATATACTACAACGGAGCCATGCAAAGCACGCCTTTCATTTGTTTCAGATGTGTTGCTCCTTTAGCTTCCAGTCTTTAGTCAGCACATAAGTCATTTTCCATTCATTTATCCTTCTTCCCAGAAAGCCCTCTGTTTGGGATCTGAGCTGACATTAGAGATTTACATTTAATTTCCAGTCATTAGAGGTTGATGGTTAATTAAGACTGGGGAACTCCGATGGGAATCGGGGACATTCTGTAGGACTCTGCAGGGATCTAGGAAGATGTCTTCCCTGAGCAATTAAAATAACTCATGCAGTAAGGGGGAGAACGCCTTACAGCTTAATTTATAAGATACAATTGTATTCATTTAGATTTTCACTAAATGTATTTAAAACAGTGACGACATTACTTTTACATGCAAAAAAAATTGTTAAAAATTACTTTTTCGGGAAATGTTTATGAAAAGCTGTCTATATAAGATTGTCAGGAACAAAAAATATGCTTTTATTTAAAATTTTTTAAAAATGTTTTTATTGTGTTATGTATATGGTTATTACCCCCTTTCAGCACAATGACGTACAGTTGCGTCATGGTGTCGGTAGGGTGTATGGGGGGGGGAGGTCACAACGTATGACTAATGACATAATGACTATGCTAATCAACACTAAGCACACAGAATTATCCAGAAGAAAAAAGAAAATTATTAGTTTTACATGAACACCACCCATAGTGATTAACTAATCATTATTTGCTTAGCAGTATTGTCTTTTATGACAAATCTAGTCATAAGTCCATGTCGATTGCCCATATTGTTAGGTTTTGGGAGGTTTTTTAACTTTTTTCTAACATTTTAAATTCAGCAGGAAATATAATTTTTTTTTATATTCTAAAAACGCAGCGGGCTTTTTCCGTAAGTGCAGCCACATGTAGCCAACTTAAATATATAAGATTATACCCTTTAACCAGGTTCGGTATGGCAGCAGCTGAGTGACGGCGAGGAGGCTGTAAGGTCCGTAAAGTGCAAACGCTATTTGTTGTCTTGGATACTGTTTTATAAATATTTAGATAAGGCTGGATTTTTTTTTTTTTTTACTCTAAACCGTTTTGTATGAATTGCCTGCAGTTTGCAGAATTTTTTCAGGGTGGTTTTTATTGTTATTTTTATTATTATGATTTCTTCAGTTTTTACAGATATTTTTGCATTGACAAGTGCTATAAAACATCACAAACAAAAATGCTATGTTTGATAATTCTTATCTTTTCTATACACTTTCAGCTAACATTTACTTCAGCCTTGAGTCCAAAATATAGTAATAAGAAACGCTGTTTGTTTGGCCTAATACATTGTTTAGCACCAAGGTCTGTGTGAAAAAGCTACTTAAAAAGATTGTTTGGGGCCAGCATTGTTTCCGTCAGCATTGTTTTTCATATGTGTGTATATATATATATATATATATATATATATATATATATATATATATACACACATACACATATGTATATATATATGTTGCAGTGAAAAAATAAAAAACAGAGATTTGATCAAATCCCGGGAAATTATTAAATGACCAAGCCGTTCCATCATTTCCCTGAAGAAAGTCAGGGATTTGATTAAATCCCTGACTTTCTTCAGGGAAATGATGGAATGAATTCTATTATTTCCCCCTGTGACATACCTCCGGCAGGTGCCACAGCAGCAGCAGGAGCAGGAGGGCCCATGATAGTGCGCCGAAATCCTGTCCTGTCACCTCCCAGCAGGCATCACAGCAGCAAGCGGGCGGACAGCGAGAAGGAGGACCATGATGGCGCTGGAACTCCTCCCCGGACCTTCCGGCAGGCATGGACGGAGAGCAGAGCGGACAGGCTTGGGGGAGCAGGAGGCAATACAGTAAGCAACTTCTATGTTGCAGACGGGGAGCAAAGAGGCAGTGGAGGCGGATGGGGAGCAGAGTGGCACACCTCCTGGTAGGCATATGGCGGCGGGCGGATGGGACCGGAGGCGGACGGGCGGCAGAGCGGACAGGCTGGGGGAACAGAGAGGCAATACAGTAAGCAAACTCTATGTGCAGTGTCCCACCACGGGTGTTACTAGTGTTTTACACCCCTCGCAAAAGTCTGTACTTCAAGTAACTGTGGTAATGAAGCTGTACAGCTGCAGGTAACTAAAGGGTTATTGTTTATTGTAATCTGTGCACCAATGGGAACCCTCTTTTCTTCTCTGCCTATCTCTATGCTCCTTTCTTTCTATGATTTCTTCTCCACCACTCACAGTGGACATTACACCTCCTGTAGGAAGTTGTCACATGGGGAGAGGAAGTATACACCCACACTTAGTGAGTCTTACCCAAGTCTTGGTAGAGAGAGGACGCAAGACAAGTTGATCCCTGCTGTAGTCCAGCTTTGCCAAGTCCCCACTCCAGAACTAGTCCGTAGTGTGGTATAGTCAGTGGTAGTGAACAGACGCACATGGGAGACGCAGACACCAGTTTCTTGAAAACAGCACTTCCACACACTATGCAGTGTTAAGCTACTCCAAGGAGAGGACAAGTCGGAGATTACCCCAACCCACGTCTAAGGCTGGGTTCACTCTACGTATATTTCAGTCAGTATTGTGGTCCTCATATTGCAACCAAAACCAGGAGTGGATTAAAAACACAGAGAGGATCTGTTCACACAATGCTGAAATTGAGTGGATGGCCGCCATTTAATGGCAAATATTTGCTGTTATTTTCAAACAACGGCTGTTATATTGAAATAATGGCAGTTATTTACTGTTATATGGCGGCCATCCACTCAATTTCAACATTGTGTGAACAGATCCTTTCTGTGTTTTTAATCCACTCCTGGTTTTGGTTGCAATATGAGGACCACAATACTGACTGAAATATACGTAGTGTGAACCCAGCCTATATGTGCAGATCCTGATAACAAGAGGAACTGATCCGGATAGAGCAAAGTTGCTAGAAGCCTTCATACTCTTTCTCGCAGCACGGGTGTCACCGGGAAATCTTGGCCACTGTGCTCAACCCAGGTAACAAGGTCTGGGGCTTGTGTCACCCTCATAGAACAGGTCACCCGACACTGGTGGGAAAAAGGTGGTATAGCGACAAAGGTCAAAACACGGGCACAAGTATACTTCTATTTTCAAGTCTTCAGTATTCCACTACTTCTTCTTCTTCTTCTTGTAAAGTTCTGGCAAAGCACACTTCTACCCTGGACTCTCAGCACACACTTTTCTCCACTATTCTGAACTTGAAGCACAAACTCCTCTTAACTCTTCTGGACTCTGAGTACAAACTCCTCTCTACTATTCTCAGCTCTACTACCCTAAAGGTTCTCAGCACAGATTCTGTTTCGTCAAGTCTACAGTCTGCTATCAGCTATTGTATAAATTATTTCTACAAGTAAAGAAGAAGTAATTATTTATGATAACTGGACTTAGTCATTGTTACTCAGGCACCTTCACAGTTAACACCGCATCCTCGGTTCATCTCCCCTTTCTGTGTGTGGCGGTACCGATCGTCCGGGTGGGTCACAACTCCACTCCGGACCACCGTGATAAGTACCCACGGGACCACCTCACAACCCAGCAGGTCACCGACCACAGTGGTCGTTGATGGGGTCATAGAGGCCTACAGATATATTGTACTGCATAATCTTGATTTAATCGAGGCATATAGTGTGCTAAAGTGCCAGGATCCAAGGTTTCTTCTCCGTTCCTGGAAGCACAGGAGCCTGGCTCTCAGTGTGAGCTCCCAGGAAGACCACACAGGACTGCTGCAGTGAATCGCCCAAGTAACCTTAGTGACTGTCGTAATAACATGTACAGGAGGTCATTAAGAGACTGAAAATTGTTTGGTCTCATGTGCCCTACGTGTAGGAAGAGAACGCTAGGGCCAGTGATTTGCTGCAGCCTCAAGTGCACAATTTATGTATTATCACTGTTTTTTTTAACTATGTTTCCAGTGAATAGTAAAATAATTTAAACTCCTGGAAAGTCCCTTTAAATCCGCTACCAAAGAGGCGGTCAGTGCATGGAAAGTAGAGTGATGAAAGGTCAATCTCCTTCTTGCTGGAGGCGGCAGATATACTGACAAATAATAGATAACTTGCCGAATCTATGCTTTACACTCAATCAGAAGTTGCCCAATATGTGAAGCTTCACTTTTTAATTTAAATATAAATATAAAAACATTAAGTATTTTTCTTTATTTAATTTAAGGCTTAACTTTGCCTGAATTATCAAAAACCACATCAATGAGATTCACCAGAAACCCCATTTAGACTCGGGGCTGACATTTATCTCATTTCCTTTTTGCCGTGACACCTACACATTATGAAAATGTCAAGGAAGCAGCAACGGCCAACCTCATTCTGCATTTTGTTAGAAGTCTTTCTATTTTTACTATGTCACCACCTACTTGGAGACACATCTTCCAAGTATATGATTGTGCAGGTGCTGTCTGGTAAAAGTAAAGGCCTCCCATAGACTTTATATGTCAGTATAAAGTGTATGGGACCCTTCCAAGACTTCACCGAGACATGATGGATTTTCTGATGGAATTTCATTGCTGACTCCTTTGTTCTTAGAGAGATAAGCTGCCACCAGAGCGGTCTGGCTGCAGCTTACCCCTCCCCATAGAGAACACAGGAATGTTCATGTGTATGGAGTGGATGGGAGAGACAACTGTCAGCCAACAGCAGTTATTGAAGGTGTATGGCCACCTTAATATTGCTAGAAACTTGCTACCAGTTGTTACCAAAGTGGAAAGACCTTTGTGAAAGAGATTGGTAAATTGTCCATTGCTTCTGGTTTTCTCAAACATTTTAATACTCTGTTACCTTAATCTGTGAAGAATTTATGTAGTTCTGTATGTTCTATGGTCATACTAAAAAGTTTACATAAAAGTCATAATAAGATCACTAGTAAATGGGGGGAGGGTAATGTTAGGACCCCCACTAATAATGTCAATAAAGTTCACTCCGTTTGTTCTCTGTGGAGCTTCCAATGATTGCCGAGTGCTGAAATTGCAATTGTTAAGAAGCCTCATAGAGAATAAATGGAGCACTGGTCACATATCTGCACCCCAATCTGATTATTTAGCACAATTTACTGGTGTTCTGGGGTCCCAGCACTCAGACTCCCACCTATCTGCTATTATCCCCTGTCCTGTAGTTAGTGGATAACTTGTTGAAGTGAGACTACCCCTTTAGAGGGAACAAACGACCAGAAAATCGTATATTTACCTAAAAATACAGTGTATTTAGCCCCCAGCACTGTTCAGAACCATATCCAAAGTAATTTCTATGAACGTCACTCATATAACCCGAAAACGCATCTCCTGCGTCATATGTAAATCATACCTATGTAGGCATCAGGGTGGTACTTGGCCTGCTCAGTAGTCATGGCTGGTGGGAAACATGCTGGGTAATCACAATATGGGAGCGTCGACACTCGGGGACGGCCACTCTGTGACTATGCATGCTCCTATGCTAAGAAGAGTCTAAGGGTGGTATTACACGGGCCGAGCAGGGCCCGATAATACCTGTAAACAAGCGCCGATCGTTGCTCGTTTACTGGGCCTATTACACGGCCCAATAATCGTTTAACAAGAGCTGCAAGGACATCGTTACCGATGTCCTTGCAGCTCTTGCTAAACTGGCATGCATTACCCATCCACGTTCCAGGGCTGCTCCTGCGGTCTTCTCCCCGGGTCCCGCGATCGCTCTAGCTTCACAATGGCCTGTCAGCTGATAGGCGGCTCAGCCAATCACAGGCCGGGACCGCTGCGGCCTGTGATTGGCTGAGCGGCCTATCAGCTGACAGGCCGCGGTGAAGCTAGAGCGCGCGCGGGACCCTGGGTGAAGCGGGCGGCAGCAGCAGCCCTGGAACGTGGATGGGTAATGTATATCGTTAGTCGCCGCCCGTGCACCGCTATTACACGCAGCGGTGCGCGGTCGGCCCC
Source organism: Dendropsophus ebraccatus (assembly GCF_027789765.1). Classification (NCBI taxonomy): domain Eukaryota; kingdom Metazoa; phylum Chordata; class Amphibia; order Anura; family Hylidae; genus Dendropsophus; species Dendropsophus ebraccatus. Next base: position 183,640,506 of record NC_091455.1, on the reverse strand, counting down.
CGACAAAAATAGGTTCTAACCTATATCAACGATCAGCCGATGATCGTTGTCATCGGCTGATTGTTGCATTTATTACACGGAACGATAATCGGCCGAATCGGGCCAATTCGGCCGATTATCGTTCCGTGTAATAGTACCCTAAGTATAATAAAGACTATGATACAAGACTCACATTTATTGAAGCAAAATCTGGTTCCAACTTGTTGTAACATATCACCATAAACCTCAATTAGACCTGAGCTGCTTTGAGCTTTAGTTTTATACCACTTAGCCCACGGCATTGGTGGTCTACTATAGTGGCTCTAGGCTCAGTATGAGTAATAAATATTAGGCTTTTGTTGTATAAGTTTTTAGGGTATTTGTTAATTTTTCTTTTTATTTTTGATTCTCCATGTCATCCCTGAGCCATCGTCATGACCCAGTTGATGGATGGCCAGTTAGTCACTGGGGCGGGACACCACAACACTCACTCATTGGCTGAGAAGCCAATCCATCAGCCTAGATGGGCGTTTTCCATCACTGGAACTCGGTGGAAAATGCCTTCCGGTGTGGGGTCCACGAGCTCCTGAACCAGCGCTTCACAGGCAGGGGGAGAGGTAACTGTTTTTGGTTTTTGTTTTTTGTTCTCCCCTGCCCCTGCCGGCTGTGAAATTTTGTAAAACATCCAAACAATGTGTAAGAGCAGCCATGTGTCAAAATAAGATCATAAGATAAAGGAAAACGATGATAAACCTGACCGTTTGCTTGTTGCCTATACGTTTCCTTATACCAGCATAAATAATAGGCAATAATAGGCAAACAAAAGCTTTTATTAGACACATGTTCACTTCATCCCAGTGACTCTTCACTGAAGACATCTGTTCTTACAGATCAATACAATGCTTATATGTTGTTGTCTGTCATGGTCTCCAGTTACACAAAGAATAATGAAGCATTATGACAGGTAGATGCCAGCAGGTGGATTTAGAGAATGTCCTGGTCACTTGGTAGACACGATATAAGATGTCAGCCTCCTAGATGTGCAGCAATGTGGAAGGACAGATGGTTAATACCTCAAAACTTTTGTCAGTTCACACAAGAAAAAACCTCGAAGAGCATGTTTGGAGCTGGAACCCCCAGTACCGTCTTCCTCCTTGATGTATGACCGTAATAAGTGGAGTGGTGAAGGAGCAGGCAGCCTGCCGTCCTATTCAGTGCCTATGGGTGATGTAAAGAGCCAAGGGCTGTTCTCAGCTGTCTCCCTTAGGGTACTAATACACTGAACGATAATCGGCCGATTATCGTTCCGTATGATAACAATCATCAGCTGGACCTATAATTGTCGGGTACCGACCGCGCATTGCTACGTGTAATAGCCGTGCGTGGCCAGCAGCTGACGATTTGCAACTGCAGCTTCAGAGCGGCCTGTCTTAGCTGACAGAGCGCTCAGCCAATCACTGTCTGGGACCGTGTCAGCTCAAACAGGCCGCTCTGAAGCTACAGCGCGCGGACCGCAAGAGGAGCCCTGTACCATGGATAGGTAATGTATGCAGTTTAAGCAATGGCTGCAAGGACATCGATAACGATGTCCATGCAGCCCTTGTTAAACGATTATCGGGCCGTGTAATAGGCCCAGTAATCGAGCGCCAATGTAGCAGATCGGCACTCGTTTACTGTTATTATCGGCCCCCATCGGGCCATGTAATAGTACCCTTAGTCTTGTAAACCTGAATATAGTGGCACAAAACATGATTGACCACAGCGCCATTCAATATTCTCTTCACTGTGGACATGTAGGGGGACATTTATCAACACGTGTCCCTGGCGTATGCCACTGAAAAGGGGCAGATTCACCCTGTTATGTGGCATATGCCAGCCATATTCCCCGCTTGCCTAATGGTTGGAAAGGGAGAGGGGAGCGGCAAGGTGGGGAGGAGATGTGGCCTCCTCTCGCACTTGATTTATCATGGTTTACGCCCGTTTGCTGGAGTAAATTATGATACAAATCTACACCTGCTCCTGAGCGCAAAGCCGACTTTACTAAGAGGCATGGACTGGGGTCTCCTTTCCCCTGTTCTGAGCTGCTGCTTTCTGAAGACACAAAAATCTGTATCAGATTTTCTCTCTGTCTCCCACTTCTCCCCCCTCCTTTCCAAGATGGATGATGTAAACAAGTCCCTGGCAGCTTTTATATGCAACTTTGTAGCTTCTTTGTAATGCAGGGATGGTTAATCTGCTGGCAAGTTGCTGATGAACTTACTGTGATTGTCTCTCCCAGCATTACGAAGTTGCTACAAAGTTGTACATAGTTTACAGAGCCATCACAGAAGGGAAGAGCGAGGAGGGTGGGATGAAGTGAACAGCTCAGATACAGTTTTCAAAGTCTTCAGCAGAAACCAGCAGCTCAAAACTAGGGGGAGGAGATAGAAAATGTAAAGACATGTATGGAATGAATTGTTAGTCCCCAGGAGGGGGGATAATTAAACATATTATTTTATCTAACCGGATAATCCCTTTAATATTATTTGGCCAGGCTGAAACTGCTAAATTCCAGGATTAATTTATAATATAGACTGTAGTAAAATTAGAAAAATATTACCAAAATATTAGGACTTTATTCACACAATTGGTCATGTTCTAATGTCACAATCCCTATAAATTCTTGCCAACAGCTTTCCAAGCCTTGGATCATTGGTTCCTTGTAACGCGGCATAGTAAAGGGCTAAAAAATAACAAGTGGATACTGAGTTTTATCATCGGACCATTAGGAATAGGAGAACAGAAGAAACTGATAGAAATGTAATCCGGCTTCCTTTCTGTCAAATTGTATTAGTGAGCAAACATCAATGATCTCTGAAAACAAGTGTGAACATAACCTTGCTTGCTTCTGCTATTTGCCAAGGGAAATACCTATGGGACCATTCAAGCGATTGGAAAACAAGCTCATTTTCACTCACCAAGAAAAATATCTTAGTTTGCTATTTTTTTTCACTGAAGCTCAATAGGTGAATCCACTTGGAATCTGCGGTTAATAGATAAATAAAATAAATAAAAACTGAAGGGATATTAGGACAGGAATCTGCAATGCTACAAATAAAGAGTAAGGATTGAAATGCGTTGTATACTGTATTGCAACATATTATGTCTGTTGCTTTTAGCAGGGATAGGACATATGGTTTACGATCCAGCACTCCAGGATGTGTAGGCATTATATAACGTAACTTTTATTCCATGTGTGTGGAGAAAATCATAAAAACAACGCGTTTTGCGCCATGGCTCACACACAGTTCCCATAGGTGAATACAATTGGAATCTGAAGTTTATAGATATTAAAAAAAATCTGAAAGGATATTAGGACAGGAATCTGCAATGCTACAAATAAAGAATAAGGATTGAAACGCGTTGTATACTGTATTGCAACATATTATGTCTGTTGCTTATAGCAGGAATAGGGCATATAGCATACGATCCAACACTTCACAGCGTGTAAGCTTTATAAAACATAACTTATATTCCATGCGTGTGGATAAAATTATAAAACCAACATGTTTCGCACCATGGTGTGAAACGCGTTGGTTTTATGATTTTATCCACCCGAATAGAATAAAAGTTTTGTTTTATAAAGCTTACACGCTCTGAAGTGTTGGATCGTATGCTATATGTTCTATCCTTCCTTGTGAGAACAGCCTCTGGCTACCGCTTGGATCCGTGCAGCCCCCGTGTAGAGCCGTATCACCTTCTTCCATTTGCATTGTACTGTTACTTGTAGCAGTTTGCCATTGTTCTCCAGTTTTTGTTGTGATTCTGTTGTGTAGCGACATTATTGCTCTAACCCTGCAGCAACTTATGTATGTTCCAATGATATCCGATAGAAAAACTCTGGCTCTACGTTGTATTATGTGTATTATGAAATCTACTAGTTACATTGTTTCTATGGCATTGTAGCACAAGCCCAATCATTTGCTGTTATGTAACATGACATCCAGTAGAACCTTTGTTGTTTAAACAGCGCAGGAATTATTTTTTTTTTTCGGCCTTCCCAAACCGTAATCAGATGAGATAAAATAGAAACTATAAAAGAGGAGGGGGAAAAAACACGTTTATTATATGGCCTGTTGAATTGTCCTGTTTTTTTCTTTCACCTTTTAAAAATAGTACTCTTTATAACAGGAAGGATTTTAATCTGAATTTTAGTTTTATTCAGCTGTTTTTTACCACATCAGTTGGCGTTTATTTATTTCAATTTCAGCATTTTTTTATAAGTAAACCAGCTGCCTGAACACATTTGAAAAACAATACAAAATTCACGACAGCACTTTAAGGCCTTGTCCACACATCAGTATTTCTTTTCAGACCTCAGAGACCAGAACTAGTGTTAAGAGAAACAGATCACTGATCTCAGGGAGACCAGCCAAAGATTGGAGCAATGCACCTAGGATTTCACTGTATTTAGCGCTTTAACCAGCAGCCGACAGTGTTATCTTTGGCTGGTCTCCCTGAGATGAGTGATCTGTTTCTCGTATGGCTCTACTAGGCATTGCTGCCACCTAGTCATAATCCTGCTCCACACTGATGAGGGGCAACACCCCAAAACAGCTGTCTGTGGATGGATACCTGGTCTTGGTTTTTCCCTTGTCATTACATTGACTTAAAGGGCCACTTAATATGGTAGTTTTGGTGGTTTCCCTACAGGAGCCACCCCCTGGCTGGCTCCTTCCCGGAGGGATATCTGGCTAGTCCTGTGTTGCAAGACTTTTAAATGAGGCGCAACGGGCAGTTTTTTGCACATTCATATTGTTAGGGCCACGGCGGCGTCCCGTGCTCCGGACCGCCGCCGCACCCTCTCTCCCACTTCTGCAGCAGCCGGTGTCCATATGCAGGGACCCGGCGCTGCTGTTGCTTCGGCCCCGGGGGGTGTCTCCCCTCACTGCGCTTCTGCCCGTCGCTGTACCGGCCGGCGCGCGCGTCCCCGCCTCCTAGGGCGCGCGCGCCGGCTGTCTCAGATTTAAAGGGGCAGTGCGCTCCTAATTGGCTTGTATGTTAATCACTCCCCTATAAGTTCCAGCCCTGCCCCCTTCCAGGTGTTGGAGCCTCTACATGCTTCCCATAGCGTTTGGCCCAGCTCCCTGTTGTTCCTGATTCCTGTCTGCTACCTGGTCCCTAGTCCTTGTTCCTGATTCCTGTCCACTACCTGGTCCCTAGTCCTTGTTCCTGGTTCCTGCTCCTCTGTTACACTATTGCTCCTGTGTTCAGCCTGTCACCTGCGGTTACGCCTACAGACCTCTGCCAGCACCATCTCCTGCCTACTGCTCCTGCCACACCTCACCTGCCGTCACTAGCAACCAAGCCAGGGGTAGCGACCTGGGGGTCGCCTGCCGCAGCAAGCCTTGCGGCGGGCTCTGGTGAGGTTAGTGCCATCGCTAGTGACGGTCCAGTGGATCCACTACTCCAGGCGTTACAGTAGGCTCCAACCATGGATCCCGGCGAGGTGCCTGATATCCGTGAAGTAGCCCGAGTGGTCGCCCTACAGGCTCAACAGATCCAGCAACAGTCACAGCTGATCCAACAACTGACCGCAGCCGTACAGCAGCATACCACAGCTCAGCATTCATCACCTCCTGCAGCCTCTTCAAAACTACGACTGGCTCTCCCAAGTAAATATGGAGGTGACCCCAAGTTGTGCAGAGGATTCCTGACCCAATGCACTATGCATATTGAACTTCTAAGCAGTCAGTTTGCCACCGAGCGCTCTAAAGTGGCTTTCATCATCAGCCTATTGGAAGGTAGAGCTCTGGCCTGGGCCACACCGCTGTGGGACCGTGATGACCCTGTTGCTGCTAATCTCCGAACCTTCCTGGCCGAGTTCCGCTCTGTCTTTGAGGAACCTGCCTGTGCGTCTTCGGCTGAGACTGCTCTCCTCAATCTATCTCAAGGAACATCCTCCGTGGGTGATTACGCCATCCAGTTCCGCACCCTGGCTGCAGAACTAGACTGGAATGAGGCCGCCCTAATTGCCACCTTCAAAAAGGGCCTGTCCAGTCGAGTGAAAGATGTGCTCGCTGCCCGAGACCTTCCTACCTCCTTGAATGAACTCATTCTACTGGCTACCAGAGTCTACACCAGGTTTTCCGAGAGAGAGGAGGAGGTCCGGCAAGAACGGCGTTTGAGTCTGCCCCGTCGCCATCCCCGGCTGGCACCGGTGTTCCAGAATCTCGTTGCTCCTATGCCCCAGTCATCTCCAGAAGTTCCTATGCAGGTGGAACGAGCTCGCCTGACGACTGATGAGAGGGCCTGTCGACTGGAGCTGAATCTCTGCCTCTATTGCGGTGGCGCTGATCACTATCGGCAGAGATGTCCCCAACGTCCTCAGCGTCCGGGAAACGCTCGCACCTAGGTCCGGTGGGAGAGGCCTCCCTAGGTGTGAATGCCACCTCTCCAAGGTTGACTATGCCAGTCTCCATCCAGACACCCTCAGGGTAAGTTCTCCATACTACTGCCCTCATCGACTCTGGCGCTGCTGGCAGTTTAATTTCTGCTTTGTTGGTCCAAAGATGGCGGCTACCCGTGATCCAGCTAGCCCAACCCCGGTCTATCTCTTCGGTCACGGGCGAGATTCTTACCGAAGCTGTGCACTGCCAGACTGCACCTCTAGTCCTCCAGGTGGGCGCCTTACATCGGGAGAGGATCTCCTTCTACGTCTTGCGCCATTCCTCTTCCAACATCCTGCTGGGTCTCCCTTGGCTGCAATTACATACCCCTAAGCTGGACTGGAGAACTGGGGAGGTTCTCAGCTGGGGTCAGGACTGTCCAAATCGGTGTCGGAGGTCTCCTCAACCCAAGTGCTCTACGAGGTCACCTGCTTACGCCAAGCCTCTATCCGGACTACCGGAGGAATACCAAGACTTCGTTGATGTCTTCTCGGCCAAGGAGGCGGACTCTGTACCACCTCATCGGCCCTATGATTGCCCTATAGACCTTCTTCCAGGAACTTCTCCTCCACGTGGTCGAGTATACCCTCTCTCTGTGCCCGAGACTGAAGCCATGTCCTCCTACATCCGGGAGAACTTACAGAAGGCTTCATCCGTAAATCCACGTCTCCCGCTGGCGCTGGATTTTTCTTTGTACAGAAGAAGGACGGTTCCCTCCGCCCATGCATAGACTACCGGGGCTTAAATAAGGTGACTGTCAAGAACCGCTATCCTCTTCCGCTAATCCCCGAACTATTCAACCATCTCCGTGGAGCTAGGATCCTCTCCAAACTGGATCTCAGGGGAGCGTATAACTTGATTCGTATTCGTGAAGGAGAGGAATGGAAGACCGCTTTCAACACCAGAGATGGGCACTACGAATATCTGTTCATGCCATTCGGCCTATGCAACGCCCCAGCAGTCTTCTAGGAATTCGTGAATGATATATTCCGCAATCTCCTCTATGTCTGCGTCATTGTCTATCTTGACGACATCCTGCTCTTCTCCCACGACCAGCAGACCCACGTGTCCCATGTACGGCAGGTTCTACGAAGACTACGGGCCAACCATTTGTATGCCAAGCTGGAGAAGCGCGTTTTCCATCAGCGCAGCCTGCCATTTCTTGGATACATTGTCTCCGACCAGGGCCTACAGATGGATCCAGCCAAGCTCTCAGCTGTTCGCCAGTGGCCATGTCCTGTGGGACTTAGAGCTATCCAACGTTTCCTTGGATTTGCCAACTACTATCGGCAGTTCATCCCTCACTTCTCTACCCTGGTCGCACCCATAGTGGCTCTCACCAAGAAGAAGGCGGATCCCAGACGTTGGCCTCCATAGGCCGAACAAGCCTTCAATAGCCTAAAGTCTGCCTTTGCCTCTGCTCCTGCTCTAGTCCGTCCGGATGTCTACAAGCCGTTTTCTCTTAAAGTCGATGCATCTTCTGTGGGCGCAGGAGCCATTTTCTTGCAAAGGGACACATCAGGCAAGACCAGAACCTGCGGGTTCTTTTCTAAGACTTTCTCCCCTGCCGAGAGGAACTATACGATTGGAGACCGTGAACTCCTGGCTATTAAGTTGGCACTGGAGGAGTGGCGTCATCTCCTAGAGGGGGCTAGACATCCCGTTAACATCTACACGGACCACAAGAACCTCCTCTACCTCCAATCGGCTCAACGCCTCAATCCCCGGCAGGCCAGGTGGTCCCTCTTCTTCTCACGGTTCAACTTTACTATTCATTTCCGTCCAGCCGAGAAGAATATAAAAGCCGATGCATTATCCCGAGCATCCGATGTCATGGGGCAAGAGGAATCCCCTCGTCACATAATACCTCCCGATCGCCTTGTACCAGTTGCCTCTTCTACTCTGCAGAGACTGCCTCCCGGTAAGACTTATGTGCGCCACGCACTCCGAATACGCATCTTGAAGTGGGGTCAATCCTCTTTGGTGGCCGGGCATCCGGGAGCTCAAAAGACCGGGCAATTGATCTCCCGTCACTACTGGTGGCCCAATCTCCTTCAGGATGTCAAGGACTTTGTGGCTTCCTGCACAGTCTGTTCCAGGAACAAGTCACCCCGTCAAAGACCTGCTGGCCTACTTTTGCCCTTGCCAGTCCCAGACCGTCCCTGGTACCACATAGGGATGGACTTCATCACGGACCTACCCCTATCCGCGGGCAATACAGTCATTTGGGTGGTGACTGACCGCTTCTCTAAAATGGCTCACTTTGTGGCCCTTCCTGGACTAACCTCTGCTCCCCGTCTGGCACAGTTGTTCTTCCGACACATCTTCCGCCTGCATGGACTTCCTCTTCACATTGTGTCCGACCGAGGCTCTCAATTTGTCTCCAAGTTTTGGCGTGCCCTCTGCTCGCAGCTCCAAGTGAAGCTGGACTTCTCATCTGCCTATCACCCCCAGACCAACGGGCAAGTGGAGAGAGTCAATCAGATCCTGGGTAACTACCTACGTCATTTTGTTTCCAGCCGCCAAGACAACTGGTCCGATCTACTTCCATGGGCAGAGTTTTCTTATAACCATCTGGACTCGAGTTCCACAGGCAAGTCTCCTTTCTATGTGGTCTACGGGCATCACCCTCGTCCTCCTCTGCCTCTCTCTCCATCATCTGAGGTTCCTGCCGTGGAGGAATTGATCTCTGACCTTCAGTCGATCTGGGAACAGACTCGACAGTCCTTACTCAAAGCCTCTGAACGCATGAAGGACCAGGCAGATAAGAAGAAGAGACCTGCCACAAACTTTCTCCCAGGTGACAAAGTCTGGCTCTCGGCCAAGTATGTCCGTCTCAAGATTCCCAGCTACAAGTTGAGTCCTCGATTTCTTGGTCCTTTCTCAGTGCTAAAATGCATTAACCCAGTCACCTACAAACTCCGTCTACCCCCTACTATGCGAATCCCGAACTCCTTCCATGTCTCCCTCTTGTAGCCAGTGATCCTCAACCGATTCTCCAGTAAAGCTTCGTCCTCTACTCCACAAGTTGTCTCTGGGGACGTATACATTGTTAAAGACATCCTAGCGATGAAAACTGTCAGAGGAAGACGTTTCTTCCTAGTGGACTGGAGAGGTTTTGGTCCTGAGGAGAGATCCTGGGAACCCGAATCTAATATCCTGGATCGGGATCTCATCAAGGAATTCTTGCAGACCAGAAAGAGGGGGAGGTCAAAGGAGGGGGGGGGGGGGGTGCTGTTAGGGCCACGGCGGCGTCCCGTGCTCCGTACCGCCGCCGCACCCTCTCTCCCACTTCTGCAGCAGCCGGTGTCCATATGCAGGGACCCGGCGCTGCTGTTGCTTCGGCCTCACCTCACCGCGCTTCTGCCCCTCGCTGTGCCGGCCGGCGCGCGCGTCTCCGCCTCCTAGGGCGTGCGCGCGCCGGCTGTCTCAGATTTAAAGGGGCAGTGCGCTCCTAATTGGCTTGTATGTTAATCACTCCCCTATAAGTTCCAGCCCTGCCCCTTCCAGGTGTTGGAGCCTCTACATGCTTCCCATAGCGTTTGGCCCAGCTCCCTGTTGTTCCTGATTCCTGTCCGCTACCTGGTCCCTAGTCCTTGTTCCTGATTCCTGTTCGCTACCTGGTCCCTAGTCCTTGTTTCTGGTTCCTGCTCCTCTGTTACACTATTGCTCCTGTGTTCAGCCTGTCACCTGCGGTTACGCCTACAGACCTCTGCCAGCACCATCTCCTGCCTACTGCTCCTGCCACGCCTCGCCTGCCGTCACTAGCAACCAAGCCAGGGGTAGCGACCTGGGGGTCGCCTGCCGCAGCAAGTCCATCCCGCTTTGCGGCGGGCTCTGGTAAAAACCAGCGGCCCCTTAGACTCCGCTCCCTGGTGAGGTTAGTGCCATCGCTAGTGACGGTCCAGTGGATCCACTACTCCAGGCGTTACACATATCTCTCAGGGAGCAATGCACCTAGGATTTCACTGCATTGAGCGCTTTAAACAACAGATGGCAGTGTTATATTTGGCTGGTCTCCCTGAGATCAGTGATCTGTTCCTCTTATGGCTCTACTAGGCATCACTCGCACGTAGCCAGACTCCTGCTCCACACTGATGGAGGGCAACACCCTGAAACAGCTGTATGTGGATGGATACCTGGCCTTGGCTTTTCCCTAATCATTACATTGACTTAATATGGTGGTTTTGGTGGTTTCCCTAAATGAGCCACAACTTGGCTGGGCCCTTCTCGGAGGAATATCTGGCTAGTCCTGTGTTTCGAGACTCTTAAATAAGGCTCCATTTTGCACATTGAGAATTAGCGATGCCCTGGATAAACCATCCCTATCAGTGATCCATCCGGCATCAGTGATCCATCCATTTTTTGTAGATCTGAAAAACTAAATAGGAGGATAATAAATGGTTCCTAGGGAGGCCTACCTAGGTTACCAGACAATGTATCAGTAAATATGGATGGCACACCAATGGTGCTTCCATATGTTGTCTGTTTGAAACTGACCCATTGACTTCCATGGGAGCCTCCGTGAAGCAAAAGGATGTTTTTAATCTTCACAAATTTCTCACTTGAAGAAATTTTGTCCACTCTAACCCCAACCTGAACCTCCTGAATACTATGATTTTGCCATTAACAGTCCTATATATACAGGACAAAGAGGCAAATATAAGGGAGCAGAAGTGAAAACCCACACTGGTTCTCCTTGTTAGAATTTTTTTTATATATCAAGTTCTGGTTTCCAAGGACCTTTGCTATAGGTTCCCTATAAAGAATTCCTTAATAAATATCTTCCTTCGGGAAAATGATTCTAGAGCTATGTTCAGAAGTTACCAAAGTATTGCCCCGCCATCCTATAAAATGTCTTTACTGCCTCTACAGACAGGACAGAGCACCTTCCATTGCCTCCTCTAATTTCCTTCACCCAAGTTCTTAAGCCCTCGTCTGATATTAGTGTACATAGGTTTATTTGGCGTGAAGTCCCATTGGTCTATGTTGATGGAAGAGTTTGATAAATCTAGATAATCTTGTTGCCAAAATTTTGTCAGGATCTTAAAGTCCTAATTCACAATGATTGGACGGTAAGACGTGGACTCCATCTCCTTCTTTCCTCCTTTAATCACTAAGGGCCGGGGGTGGCCATCTGTTCCTGAGAATTTTAATCTTGGAGATTCTCTAAAGGCCTTCATAGCCTTCTCGGTGTAATTTCTGCATCTAGCATGGCATTCTGACTTTTCCGTCAGGAATTAATATTAGCTTCTTTTCCTGTAAATTCTGAAGTTTAAAGCTCCTGGTGGTTACAAATCTTCACACTTTTCTCCCAGATTTCTGCTATCGACATCTGGTTTTGCTTTACCTTAATATTAATATTACTGGGCTGAATAAAGGGCGTATGTTGTGCTATCTATTATTATAATTGTTTAGATATTTGTGTAGTTGCCATCATTTTATTTCTTACTCCCTGACTTCTTTTTATCTATTTTTATATAGATATGCTTTATTGCAGCTACCAGTGGCATAACTATAGGGGGCGCAGTAGTGATAAAAAATGGGCCAACAAAGCTGACAAAGTATTATGGTGTTTTTGGTGCTTTTGACTTTAGGTGTGATTTTTTGGGGGGTGTTTTGTTGTGTGTTCCTTGGGCTATGTTCACACTGCGTTTCTTTATGTCATTTTGCTGTCTGGCGGCCCGTCGGCTGTGGGTACCTTACTCTAGTTTAGGTGGACTAATTGGCCTTTAGGTGTTTCTTTAATTGAAAAGTCCATTGAATTTAATAGTAAAAACAGTGAAAGGATGGTGAAAAAAGAAAAACTGTGTGTGAACGTCTAAAAAAATAACGTCCGCTGTTTGCAAAAGACGTCCGAAAATAGTTGTCATGATCATTATTTTGATGTCCGCGCAAACAATGTCTTATTTAATACACTGTGTGCATTGGAAGTCCGTCACTCCTTTAACTTCAATGCATTGGAGTCAGTTAAATTGTGGCAAAAACGGACGTCTTTTTAAATAAAAAGAGCAGACGCCTTTTCTGTTTTTTGAACGTTATGTGAACATAGCCCAGGAGTGCTGTTTTTGAACCGAACATAAGAAATTCCATTGAACTCTATAGGAGACAAACGCCAGAGTTTGCAGGAAAAAAACACCCTACCCTCACCATGGATAAACTGCCAAAGGGCCCAAAAAAATGCCAGAGAGGACAATATATATATATATATATATATATATATATATATATATTTATATTTACTGTGTTTACCATATAGTACTTAGGAGGGCCTGTAGCCCACCCCTAAATATAAGATTCCACTACCATAAATAGTGTAGGCTGCCCTCAATACACAATTTTTTTAAATTATTTTTATCATTTATATTTTATATGCTCTCCCTTTCCTTCCTTTCTTCTAATAAACAGATGGATGTGAACTTATTTTAATACTAGGATTGAGTATCAGATGATGGACATGATACAGTCAGGGAGCATGTACTGTATGTCTAATACTATATCTAATATCCCCTTACTGTATAATCATGCCCATTAAGTGATATTAACTTTTAGTATTTAAATGAAGTCCACGCCCATTTGACTAATAACTGAATTTTCAGTTAAACTATAAATTTATAGGAAATATCAAGAAAAAGTAATACGAGTGGGGAACTAGGGCATCCTAAGCTATTTAATGGCTATAGGTCCTCTTTAATAATGTTAAAAATATATAACCTGGGTCATTATGAATGTAGCAATACCAAATTTGTGTAGTTTCCACTTTTTTATGTTTTATGTAATAATTAATTTTGTATAGTAAATATATGTAATTTTATTTTTGGGGGGTTAGTGATTTTTGTTTTATACTATTTTAAAATTTTTCCCAATAGTAATAATTTTTTTTTCTTTCAAACCTACTGAACACAACAATCACTGAGCTCAAGGAGACCAGCAAAAATCCAATGAAGTACTCACTCAAGAGTTTGCCCCATACAAAATTTGAACATGCTAAAAAGGCGTCGATGGAGCCTCAGTTGCAGGAACAGCCAGATATTCCTCCAGGGAAGGAAAGCCTGTTGCCAAGGGGGCCACCCAGTGGGGAGATCACCAAACCACCCTGATAGGTAGCCCCTTAAATCCCACTCAGTTATGAATATTGGGACACAAATAGGGAAATACCAGGGTCGCCCCTTTTGCATCAAAGTCTCAGATGTGAGTATTGCGACCACAGACCAAACACCCCCCCCCCCCCCCTTTTTTTTTTTGCATTTTGAAACCAACTGGTATCAATGAGTTATACAGATCTGGAGATTCCTTCCATTTAAAAATCTCAAGTCTTCCTGTACTTATAAGCTGCTGTATGTCCTGCAGGAAGGAGTGCATTCTTTCCAGACTCACATGGTGCTCTCTGCTGCCCCCTCTGTCTGTTACAGGAACTGTTAAGAGCAGGAGAGGTTTTCTGTGAGGATTCGCTACTGCTCTGGACAGTTCCTGTCATGGACAGAGGTGGCAGCAGAGAGCACTGTGTCAGACTGGAAAGAATACACCACTTCCTACAGGACATACAGCAGCTAATAAATACTGGAAGACCTGAGATTGTTACATAGAAGTAAATTACAAATCTATATAACTTTTTGACACCAGTTGATTTAAAAAAAAAAAAAAAAAAACATTCTCCTATGTGTGCCTTTAAGGCCCCCTTCACACGTCCGGAAAAAACACCCGGATTTCCTATCAGGAAATCCGGACGGTTTTCTGGACCCATACACTTTAATTAGGCACGGACACCCTTCCGGATTTCTCCGGAAGGATGTCCGTTCTGGAAAAATGATCCGGAAAAAATAGGACATGTCCTATTTTTGTCCAGAATTCCGGCCCGGACACCCCCATAGAAGTCTATGGGAGCGCCGGAATCATGGGCACTTTCCTGATGTACATCAGGAAAGTGGCCGGGATTCCAGACTGCCTACGCACCCCCTACCGCCTATACCCCTCTCTCCCACAACTCACCCTGCACCCGGCTCCCCCTGCTCCCTGGTGCCGCGCGTCCTGGTGTGCACCGTGTCCTGCTACTGCTGCTGCCGCCGCACCTGCCCTGGCCTCAGGTTGGCGGCCCGACCCTTCGCTCAGCGCCACCCGACGGACCCCAAACCCCCCCCCCCGGACCTCAGGTTGACGGACCTCGACCACCCCCCCCCCCCCCCCCCCCCCCCCGGACGCCCGCTCGCCCAGGAGCCCGGCAGAATACCAGGACAGGTGAGATCACTGCTCTCGCCCTCCCCCCACGAAGAAGTAAAACTGCTGACAGGACATGATGGGAGTTGTACTTCTGCAAGCTGTGACCATCCAGTTTGCAGAACTACATCTCCCATCATTACCTGCCAAATGGGCATGATGGGAGTTGTACTTCTGCAGCCTGTGGCCATCTAGGTTGCAGAAGTATAACCCCCATCATGCCCTGCTGACAGGTCATGAGGGGAGTTGTACTTCTGCAACCTGGATGGCCACAGGCTGCAGAAGTACAACTTCCATCATGACCTGTCAGCCGGGCATGATGGGAGTTGTACTTCTGCAAGCTGTGACCATCCAGTTTGCAGAACTACATCTCCCATCATGACCTGTCAAATGGGCATGATGGCAGTTGTACTTCTGCAAGCTGTGGCCATCCAGTTTGCAGAACTACATCTCCCATCATGACATGACCTGTCAGACGGGCATGATGGGAGTTGTACTTCTGCAAGCTGTGGCCATCCAGTTTGCAGAACTACATCTCCCATCATGTCCTATTTTTACTTCTTCCATCAGGAAATCCTGAAGGTTTTTCCTGATGGTTTCCTGATGGTTTCCTGAAGGTAAAAACGAATTACTGTCAGGAAATCCTGATACTTTCCTGATGACATTTGAGGCCTCCTGATCAGGATTTCCTGACAGTAAAAACTGACACGGACGTGTGAAGTGAGCGACCCTTTCATGAATGATAAAATATATTTCAATGTAAACAATACACTATAGCTGCTTGACATCTAGTAGTATAATATCTATTAGCGACATTATTGCTGGCGCCTCTTCCCTGGCATCCAGCACCTCGACTACACCTAACCCCTAGCTACACCCCTGGTGTTATACATCATGCCACACTGTAACAGTATTCAATACTTGCAGTTGTGTTACAGCGGTTTGGTTGTAATATGTCGCCTAGTTGTGACATTGTTGCACAGACACTGCAGTTATGTGTGTTACGCACTGCGTCGTCTCTTTGTGACGTTGAGGATTGTTACATTTGTTTTGTCACTATATTTGTACGTTTGTAATAGTGGAAACTTTAGTTATGTAATATGACATCTAGGTGTGACACTGTTGCACAACTATTGTGTAACACTTGCGTTGCACAAAAACTGCATCTTGTCATGTAACATTAGATGGAGTGACATTGTTGCATTTTTTACATACTCTTAACGGTGACTTTACTGCAGTAAGTACAGTTGTAGTGATATCTGTTTGTGATGTTGCTTGTACAGTAAACATGGTACATGGTGTGATCACTGTAGTTGTGTGTACATTGTGCGGCAGTGACACTGTTGTACAGGCTATGCCATTGTTTATGTAATGCGGCACTACACACACTATGGTCACTGTAGTTGTGTGTATATTGTGCGGCAGTGACAACGTTGTACAGGCTATGCAGTTGTATATGTAATGCGGCACTAGACACACTATGGTCACTGTAGTTGTGTGTACATTGTGCGGCAGTGACACTGTTGTACAGGCTATGCCGTTGTTTATGTAATGCGGCACTAGACACACTATGGTCACTGTAGTTGTGTGTATATTGTGCAGCAGTGACACTGTTATACAGGCTATGCCGTTGTTTATGTAATGCGGCACTAGACACACTATGGTCACTGTAGTTGTGTGTACATTGTGCAGCAGTGACACTGTTGTACAGGCTATGCCGTTGTTTATGTAATGCGGCACTAGACACACTATGGTCACTGTAGTTGTGTGTATATTGTGCGGCAGTGACACCGTTGTACAGGCTATGCAGTTGTATATGTAATGCGGCACTAGACACACTATGGTCACTGTAGTTGTGTGTACATTGTGCGGCAGTGACACTGTTGTACAGGCTATGCCGTTGTTTATGTAATGCGGCACTAGACACACTATGGTCACTGCAGTTGTGTGTATATTGTGCGGCAGTGACAACGTTGTACAGGCTATGCAGTTGTAAATGTAATGCGTTACTAGACACACTATGGTCACTGTAGTTGTGTGTACATTGTGCGGCAGTGACACTGTTGTACAGGCTATGCAGTTGTATATGTAATGCGGCACTAGACACACTATGGTCACTGTAGTTGTGTGTATATTGTGCAGCAGTGACACTGTTATACAGGCTATGCCGTTGTTTATGTAATGCGGCACTAGACACACTATGGTCACTGTAGTTGTGTGTACATTGTGCGGCAGTGACACCGTTGTACAGGCTATGCAGTTGTATATGTAATGCGGCACTAGACACACTATGGTCACTGTAGTTGTGTGTACATTGTGCGGCAGTGACACTGTTGTACAGGCTATGCCGTTGTTTATGTAATGCGGCACTAGACACACTATGGTCACTGCAGTTGTGTGTATATTGTGCGGCAGTGACAACGTTGTACAGGCTATGCAGTTGTAAATGTAATGCGGCACTAGACACACTATGGTCACTGTAGTTGTGTGTATATTGTGCGGCAGTGACACTGTTGTACAGGCTATGCCGTTGTTTATGTAATGCGGCACTAGACACACTATGGTCACTGTAGTTGTGTGTACATTGTGCGGCAGTGACACTGTTGTACAGGCTATGCCGTTGTTTATGTAATGCGGCACTAGACACACTATGGTCACTGTAGTTGTGTGTACATTGTGCGGCAGTGACACCGTTGTACAGGCTATGCAGTTGTTTATGTAATGCGGCACTAGACACACTATGGTCACTGCAGTTGTGTGTATATTGTGCGGCAGTGACACTGTTGTACAGGCTATGCCGTTGTTTATGTAATGCGGCACTAGACACACTATGGTCACTGTAGTTGTGTGTACATTGTGCGGCAGTGACACTGTTGTACAGGCTATGCCGTTGTTTATGTAATGCGGCACTAGACACACTATGGTCACTGTAGTTGTGTGTATATTGTGCAGCAGTGACACTGTTATACAGGCTATGCCGTTGTTTATGTAATGCGGCACTAGACACACTATGGTCACTGTAGTTGTGTGTACATTGTGCGGCAGTGACACTGTTGTACAGGCTATGCCGTTGTTTATGTAATGCGGCACTAGACACACTATGGTCACTGTAGTTGTGTGTACATTGTGCGGCAGTGACACTGTTGTACAGGCTATGCCGTTGTTTATGTAATGCGGCACTAGACACAATACAGTCACTGTAGTTGTGTGTATATTGTGCGGCAGTGAAACCGTTGTACAGGCTATGCAGTTGTCTATGTAATGCGGCACTAGACACACTACGGTGACTGTAGTTGTGTATGTTTGTCTTGAGTTGTCTACCTCTATGACATCTAGCAGTGACATTGTGTCGTGCGTCACGGTGTGAATGCAGCTGCGTTTTTCTTGCACAGACACCATCATATCTGTGTTGCGGTGATGATGATGATGTTGCTGACACTGGGTTGCATGTGACTAGTGTGACATCTAAGTGTGCGGCTGCTGGCAGTGAAGGAGTCGCTCTTCTCCTCCCCCTCCTTCCTGTCTGGGCTCTGCCTGCCTAGTGCTAGAGCAGCCGGGGAGCGGGGCAGGGCTGAGCCTGGTGTTATGTAACCACAGACACACAAACCTAGTGCAGCCCCAGGCTCCTGCTGCTGCTGCTGCCACCTCCCTCCTATAGAGCCCAATTATCAAGTATCAGCAGCATCACAAGGGGAGGCCAGGCCACAATTAAAGGGCCCACACACCCCCTCCACTCATTAATAACATAGTTCAGGGATGACAGTGTGACAACAGCTGGAGAGAACTGGTCCCTTCCCCCTCCTCAGTGCTTCCTACACCCCCTAGGTCTATGCACTTGGGACGTGCACTTCCCTATGCCCGGCATGTCTACCATACACAATCACACAAGTGTGTCTGACACTATATGAAGCTTAGGACTGCACACGCAACAGGGATCTATGCACTGTGCAGTAACCGTGCACCATGATTCCCACAGGTGGAGGATAGCTGAATAGTGGGCACTATGCAGGTGCCTCAATGAACATAAGACTCTGGTTAGAAGCTACAAGGATTATGTCATTTCTATGTACCCTAAGTGTCACCATTTTAAACTATTCCCACTTATTTAACTATCATCTACCCCTTCTTTCCTGATCCTCAAAAAATACAGATTACGGATGCAATACGAATGGATTTTCTGAGGATGGCGGACTGTTTTGGTGCTCAGTTCCATTGAAGTGAATGGAACCTAATTGCAAACCGGACCTGAACTGGAGACAAGAGTAGGGCTGTCTCTGAGAGAAAGTGGCCATGTTTTTGTAGCGCTGGATAACCCCTTTAAAAGAGTTTTCCCATCTTAGTTTTTTATCCCCCTATCCACTGATCTCTGGGGGTCCGACCACTGGGACCTCCACTGATGCTAAGAACACAGACTCAATGGTCCCCATAATGAATTGAGTGCTTACTGTTGCATCTCCATTCTCTGGATATGTGGGGGTCCCAGTGGTCAGATGGGAATATACCTTTAATTTGATAATTTTATTTAACAGCACTAATCAGGCAGACTTCAACCCCTGGGCATCACTACACCCCACTTAATAAACTCAGTCAGTACTAGGGTATGTTCACACTGAGGAATAGGTAAGGAATTGAAGAGGAAATTTTCCTGAGGAAAGTGAGTTGGGGCAGAATTCGAGCAGAAATTCAAAGCCCCGATGACTTCTATGGGACTTTTGCGTGTAAATTCCGTATTTAAATTCCACCATGTGAACAACAGAGCGGAAATCCCATTGAATACAATAGGACAAACATTTTACATGCGGAATTTTATACGGAATACGCATAAAATTAAGCGTAGATTAGCTTGAAATTCCTCGCCTATTGCTCAGTGTGAACATACCCTATGCATACACTGTAAGTCTATGGAGCATGTCTCCTTCAATGAGTTGGATTAAGTGGATAACTCAGAGGACAAGAGCATAGCTGCGCACTTGTGCCAGCTATATCTAGAGACCAGTGACATCCTGACTGATCAAAAATTTTCACATTTCTGTGTGACATGTTAAGGCTATGTTCACACTCTGTATGAGACCGGCCGTTCCGTGACTCGGCCAGGTCACGGCACAGCCGGTCTCAGAAAAGATTATCCCGGCTGGTACTGCAGTACCGGCCAGATGATCTTTAGCGGCGCTGAATTTGGATGCGGGCGCATCTGTGCGTGCCCGCATCCGAATTCCCAGCTGCTCACAATGGAGCGTGCGGCCGGAGCCACACGCTCCATAGTGTGAGCTGACAGGTTTTTCTGTGGCCACTATTCAATGAATAGCGGCCGCAGAAAACTGACATGTCAAATTCTTGCGGCGCCGCTATGGATCCCAGCTGGAGTGTATACTATGTGTATACACTTTGGCTGGGATTACCTCAGCCTTCAGCACAACGTAAGTTCCCTACTAATCATGGCCGTTGCAACAACGGCCATGAATATAACGGAACTTACGTTGTGTGAACATAGCCTATAGGTTTTTTAGAAGAAGGAAGGCATTCTGTGGGTCGATGGTGCTCATGGTGGGGAAACAAGCAATATGTAGACAAAATCCCCTGCACTCACCAATAATTTTCTTCCATTTATTCAGTGCAGATGTATCAGTAGTTACAATCAGTATGCATTTCCGCCAGGAATAGCCTTCATCAGCACAAATACCTAAGCTGATAAAGGCCGTGCCTGGCCGAAACACATACTGATTGTAACTACTGATACATCTGCACTGAATAAATGAAAGAAAATTATTGGTGAGTGCCGATATTTTCTCTACATAAAATTTTTTTTTTTACAACACAGGAATGCCACTGTCACCTACATATACTGTCACCTATACCAGCTGCATCTTTGGGAATTGCATGAATAGCAGCTTTCTACTGTTTCCCCTGCAGTCTGACATCCATGTAGGGACTGTGTAGAATTACTATTAACTTCCAAGGTAAAAATAAATGGAAAACAACATATACACACACACGCAGTATGTATGAATATTTATATATACTTCTATAAATATATACTGACATTTATCATTGAAATTGTATTACTATATTTATGCTAAATAAATTTATAGTAAATTTATACACATTTCCAGGAAAGCAGCACACTGGGGTTTAAGACAGTGGCTGCGTAGCTGCATACATCTACAAGCACAATGATGTCAGATAGAGTGGTGTAAAGCAAGCCACCACCGGGCTATTGAGCAGTGTGGACATATTTTGTAGAGTGATGTTCCCATCATGCCTGGACAGCCAAAGCTAAATCTGTCTTGTCCCAAGGTGGGATAGGTCTCCTGAACTTGTACTACTATTACAAAGCTGCTCATCTCTCCAGGTTTTTAGATTGGTACCGCCACGCTCCCACCAAGTTCCGAGTCTTGAAATGGCCCTCTCCCCCCTCCTGCTACCTGCAGCCCCTTGGCTTCCTGCCTCTGCCCATTTTGCCAACGCTCATCCGTCTATAGCCCCGACCCTAAAGATTTGTCATAAGCACTTATCTTCTGAGTTCATTGCCTCCCATCCCTCCACCTTATTCCCTATTTTGGGTAACCCATCCTTTTCCTCCGGGACTGAGGACCTGTTCTTTCCGGCCTGGTTCAAGGCAGGCCACTTGCCCAATGTTTTCTCTGTGGTTGCTCCTGGCTACCGCTCACGGATCTTAAGGACCTGGTGGGTGCTTTTCCCCTCGGGTACTGGAGAGCCTTGCAGCTCCATCATTTCCTTCTTTCTCTTCCTTCTCAGTCTTTTTTTGACTGGACACCTACTCCTTTTGAAACTCTCTGTCTGCGTTCTGGCCCCCTTCGTCACTCTATCTCTCTCGTACGCCATGTTGGGCTCCCTGCTGGAGCAGCCCTTTCTTCCCCTCCACCCTCCAAAATTACCTACCCGCATCCACCAGATGTTCCCGGGAATCTCCCCATTGTGCTGGAGGAACTGCGGGGAGGAAGGTTTGATCCTGCATACTTTTTGGAGCTGCCCTAAACTGACTCCTTTTTGGAAGGAGATATTTGGCGTATTGTCTCGACTTCTCCCCGCTCCCCTTCTCCTCTTGCACCTATACGACATCCTCTCCATGATCTACCGTCAGTCCGCCATCTGCCATCTGATCAACGATGCTCGGTCTTGTATACTGGCACTGTGGAGAAACCCAGACCCTCCCAGCCTATCCATGTGGATATGCTAGGTCGAGGACCTCAAACATATGGAAGACCTCACAGCACAATTATATGACCGTTCCTCTCGCTTCTTTCTCACTTGGTTTTTCTGGGACCAATTTGCCGAAACGGACGAATATAAAATTCTTGGGAGTCTGGAGTTCTTTTTTTGTATTTCAGCCCCTGTCATGTTACCGCACTTATCGACTTATTTACTCAACATATTATCTGTGGTGTGTTCCGCGCCTACTCAGCATTTATTGTAAAATTTGAAAAATGTTAATACAATTCAGAATTTTATAGAAAAAAAAAAAAAGGTGTGGGGGGTTATCCAGCATAAGAAAAACATGGTCTCCAGTTTGAGTGTAAGTTTTGCACCTCAGTTCCATTGAAGTGAATGGAGCTTAACTGCAAACCCCACCTGATCTGGAGACCAGAGTTGTATTTTCTCTTGAAGAAAGCGGCCATGTTTTTCTAACGCTGGATAACCCCTTTAAGCTTAGAATAAAGCAATGTGAATGAACAATATAATTTTATTATGGTACTCATGTATTAAAATCATAACGATCTACTATACCAGATAGATAATAGATAAAATGTTACACAATAATAAGTTACTATAATACTAAAGAGAACTAATGTTAGTTCTATGGATGGAAATGAATCTGAGCGATAAAAGCAACGTAAAGGACTTGCTAATGCATCTGTATGACTGGGCACTCCACATAAAGCCCCTGCATTTATAAACCTCACAATGAATGCCATATGAAATGAGCGGCCATGGCTGTAATTCTATTATAAACTAATTTGTGCAATTTGCTCAGGGGACAAAATGTAATTGTCTAATATTGGAATCAAACCTTAATGTATCTTTTCTCCCCTCTGTCACCTCAATGTAACATTAAGCGAGATCGATGACGGCCATAAAACTCAATGAAATGCAGGTTCACACTTCTAATCACACAAGGTGGAAATAGCAATAGTATATATCACTTTATATTGGGCAGAGAGTTCACAAAGTCAGACCTATGCCATCTTACTGTGTCACGGAGCGAGACACTGACTTGCTTGGCCCAATATCCATTGTGGGTGCTGTATTCAATATAGAGAGTGGATAGAAAATGATACAGAGCAAAAATACAGAGAAATCTAAAGAAAACCTTAAAGAGACTCTGTCTATAGGTTTATGGTGTCCTATCTAAGGGTAGTATGAAGTAGTGACAGAGAAGCTGAACAGAATGATGTATCACTTACATTGTTCTGTGCAGCTGATCCAGAGGTATCCTCCTGTATAACATGGACAATAAGTAGTCCTCTCCATTATGTGCATGAGCCCAGTAGTCCTGGATATTCATGAGAACCAAAAAACTCAAAAGCTGCTAACTGGCAGTTATCTATCCATGCTGTGTATAGGCATCGTTATATTGACAGGTGCATAGTCACCTGTCAATAAAGCAGCTGGAGGGTGGAGGGAGGGGTGTGGCAAGAATCATATTAGAAGAATGGCTAAACAAAATGATGTGAGTCAGGGGTGTCAAACTCAAATCGACAGTGGGCAAAAAATTAAAAAATTTGACAAAGTTGCGGTCCAACCTTGATATTTATAGAAGCGTGCAGAGCAGTGTGCGCCCCTCCCAATAGTGTTGCACATAGTAGCCAACCCTTCCAATAGTGCCCCATATAGTAGTCAGCGGTTCCAATGGTGCCCCATATAGTAATTAGCCATCCCATTAGTTCCCCAAATAGTTGTAAGCCCCCCAATAGTGCCCCATATAGTAATCAACACCGTCAATAGTGCTCCATATAATAGTCAGCCTTCACAAGAGTGTCCCACATAGTAGCCAGCCCTCTCATTAGTGCTCCATATAATAGTCAGCCTTCACAAATGTGTCCCACATAGTAGCCAGCCCTCTCATTAGTGCTCCACATAGTAGGCAGCCCTTCCAATAGTGCACCACATAGTAGCCAGCTCTCCCAATAGTGCACCACATAGTAGCCAGCTCTCCCAATAGTGCACCACATAGTAGCCTTCTCTCCCAATAGTGCACCACATAGTAGCCAGCTCTCCCAATAGTGCACCACATAGTAGCCAGCTCTCCCAATAGTGCACCACATAGTAACCAGCTCTCCCAATAGTGCACCACATAGTAGGCAGCCCTTCCAATAGTGCACCACATAGTAGCCAGCTCTCCCAATAGTGCACCACATAGTAGCCAGCTCTCCCAATAGTGCACCACATAGTAGCCTTCTCTCCCAATAGTGCACCACATAGTAGCCAGCTCTCCCAATAGTGCACCACATAGTAGCCAGCTCTCCCAATAGTGCACCACATAGTAGCCAGCTCTCCCAATAGTGCACCACATAGTAGCCAGCTCCCACAATAGTTCCCCCTATAGTTGTTATTTACTGCCCCCACCAGAAGACTAGGATGGACCTTGGACAGGACCTGTGTGGTGATGTCACCACGCTGCCTGGACTTCCAGGCCGTAGGCTTAAAACTGAAGATCATAATGTGAGTGGTCTGAGTGGCCATCTAGACCACCCATATTATGATCCATTGTGACATTGGTGGGCCCGCTCTAGGAAATCAATTGATGTTCTCGGTGGGCCAAAAATAATGGCCTCCTTGTTCTTCATTACATTATAGATAGTTCTTAAAGACATTGGCTGGATGTTTGGGGTTGTTGTTCTGAAGCAGAATAACATTTTAAGCCAATCAGTTGCCCAAGGGGTATTTCCAACACAGGAAGAGACCAGGATAACCAGACATCTCTTCTTAGTCACCACCTCTCTCAATAAAAGAAGGGTAGGTGTGTGTAAGGATCCCATCAGACAAAACCATTTTTAACAATTAATGATAAACGATCACAAACGAGATAATTTATCATAAACCTGAAATCGGTCACTATATTACACAAGAACAATCATTACATTACGTAACATTACACAGAACAATCATTTGTACGATCATTTACTTCATCTGATCCCAGAAATTGAAGGAACAATGTGGTATTATGCTGCGTTTACACGGAGCGATAATTCGCCCGATCGTACAAGTAATGGTTTCGAAATAACGATTTTTTTTTTGACAGCGATCAGTGTTTAGACGGAATGATATAGCATATGGAAAAATCGTATTATCTCACACATTGGTTAAATCGGTGAAAGACCGTTTACAAAAACGATCTGCGAATTTTTTGCGAACGACCAACGACGATTTGAGAACATGTTCAAAGATCAAAATGAACGATTTCTCGCTCGTCGCTTGATTGTTCGCTATGTTTACACGGAACGATTATCGCTCAAATGCGATCGGTATCGCGCAAATTCGAACGATAATCGTTCCGTGTAAACGCAGCATTACACTGAACAATTAATGATCAAATGCGGAATTACAGCGATTGATTAACTATGGTTTTGGTGTCAGCACCAAACAAATGATGAATGATTTGTCATTGGTCGTTTGACCATTACCTACATTTACAAGAAACAAATATCGGTTATTTTCGAACGATATAATGATAATTTGCACAATAATCATCACATGTAATAGGGCCCTAAGCAGGCATACCAAATAAAAGGAGATAGGCTAGATGCTGGACTTATCGGGGCTTTTGCCATATTGGGGAACACCCCATGGGCTTTTGGGTCTCATTTAACTATTAAGAAAAAGGCTTATGTATTGCTACTGGAATTACTGTGGGGATAACTGAGAAGCCCTAGCTAGAAAGGGACTCATCTATATGTTTAGCCACCAACAGACCTTCTTTAGTCTGCCTCACTATAAAAATAATTGTACAAAATCCCATCTGTTACGCCATCACGTGACATCACTGGTGATGGATCTATGAGTCAAGCTTCATTTTGAATAAATAGAAACAAATAACAAAGAAAAGCAATGGGTAATAGATGATCATGGATCGTATTATGTGAGCGCTGATCATGTTCCAATACAGATGGTAAATCTCTCAGAAAAGCTGATGATAGGCACGCCATAGCTGGCAGCCATATGATCATTCTGCTAACAGCTATCTATAGTAGCTCTCCCATAAAGACACGCATTAGGCTTGACTGAATGTGCATGTCAGTTCCATAGGGGAAGGGAAATTATTGGCTGCCAAACATCCTTGATGCCGCTTAACTTGTAAGACAGTGATAGGTTAGGAAAGGTTGACTACTATCCATCAATAGAATGAATAGAATAGAATGTCAGATGAATACTATACACAGATTGTTGGCAGATCCCATAGATTGGAGCTGCCAAGAAAATGGTCAACTCATGATGCGGTCAAATTAGCTACTACCTACCTTAAATGGGAATTGTCTGGAAAAAAATCTTTCGAAATCTCACAATTTTGATCAGTCGGGGTTCCAGCTAAGACCCCCATCAATCTGGAAAGAAGATGATGAAAGAAGCATATGGTAGCACAATTTAACCCCGTACCCCCACCCCACATGCAGCAATCTCTGACCAGGAAGCTCCATTGTAAGTGTATGGTGCTGCTTGGACGGAGATGTTAGACAGCAGGAAAGTGCCCCATGCATCCTCCTGCTTGTTATACTGATCTGTTAGGGATTTAATGACAGGTACACTTTAAGTTTATTTATATGCTGCCTACTGTAGGCTTCATTTGATCACAAATCCAATGTAGAAGCCACTAAGAAATATAAAAATGTTAGGTTTAGGTTCCCCAGTTTGACCCCCAAGCAGGGATACAACATACTACCTATACAAGTTATGAAGTGACCCCCACAACAAGATTTAATATTTGTATCTACCTCTAGTTTTCCATCATTTATAATGTCTAGAAGCCATTTATATTTAAATATATTTTTTTTTTATTATTATTAGTAGTATTATTATTGCATTGTACTTTTTTGTATTGCATTTTAGAAGATTGTTCAGGAGAGGACTGAATGGGGCTGGAGACCAAGCTCTCTTCTGAAGGATTTCACTCGAATAAAACAGATCAGTATATATGAAAAACATGGAGGCTGTAGTGGAGAAATTAAGCAAAATTATTATTAAAGACCTATTTCAAAATGATGAATGCCATTTGTTGCTTGACCCTTTATCAGCTGCTATACCACAGGATTTAGCAAATTTGTTTTTGCAAAAATGTAGGATTTTAAATGTTCCATCACTAAGGAGATAACCGTGCAAACAAGGTTGATCTCGACAGTTTGTGCCCTGTGCAGTACCTATTTTTGACCTTACCATGTACTGTATAGTCCTCCAATAATATAGGGACTAAGTAACATTGCTGTTAGGTGCTCAAGAAACCTTGCAGATCTTCCATGTGTCCAGGTCCATCAGGATCAGTGAAGCCTCTTTCAGTAGGTTTTACATATGATATGTCATAGATTTGCTCTGCCCTGCCTGCAAATTACGCATTTTAGCTAAGAAAGCTTCAACAGGAAGATCCAAGGATTCACCATCTAGCTATGATGCAGGAGCAATCATCCATACCATTGTAACCCTGACCCTCCATTTTATCCCATACATTGTGATTCGCCACCGTTCCTGCTGTAAGATGATGTTTCTGTTTGTGATGAGGACTGGTATTATTTTACTCCCGCTATTGTTTTCTGGAAAATATGAACGAGCGAGTAAATAAACTATTAGTCATCATTCCCATATGGTCCATCTGACAATTCTCACTGAATATTTTCAGCAAAACAAGATGCAGTGAGAAGCTCTACATACTGCTGTTGTTTTAGCGTGCTGAGTCCTGTAAGTAAAATCCCCACATTATAACACCGCTAAATTCAATTGGTTCAAAAATCTGTCCAAATAAATTCCATAATGTACGATAGCTGCGGCTCCACAGTTCTGTTACAGAGTTGTGAATCCCCTTGTTAGTTTCCTAAATACACACTCAGTATTTTTGTCAGTATTTTACAACCAAAACAAGGAGTGTATTGAAAACACAAAAAGGCTATGTTAACGCTGTTGAAATTTAGTGGATGACCGCCATTTAATTGCAAATAACGCCAGTTATATGAAAACAGCTGTTGTTTTAAAGCGACTCTGTACCCACAATCTGACCCCCCCCCCCCCCCCCCAAACCGCTTGTACCGTTAGATAGCTGCTTTTAATTCAAGATCTGTCCTGGGATCCGTTCGGCAGGTGATGCATATATTGTCCTAAAAATACAACTATTAAACTTGCAGCCCTGTGCCAAATTGGCGTGGCCTAGAGTGTCTGTGCCCTAGGACTGCGACACCCCTCCCTCTCTCCTCCCCACCCTTTCCCCATTAGGAATGCCCCCAGGCAGCGTTTCTCCTAATCACCACTTGTCTGAACACTGCACATGTTGGATCGTTAAAGGACAACTCCGGCGGGACCCCCCCCCCAAAAAAAAACACAGACACACACAGACACCATACTCACCATCCCTCCGGTGACGATCGCCACTCAATTCGCCCGCCGTACGCCTCACCATCACCTGCGTCCGCCGTCCAGCGATGTCTCTTGCTTCCGGGTCCATGAGAGAGAAAAGGCTGCCAGTGCGCTTGCGCACCGGCAGCCTTTTCATTGGCTGGAGCGCATCACATGGCTTCCAGCAAGCTCAGCCAATCAGGGCTGAGCAAGCTGGAAGCCATGTGATGCGCTCCAGCCAATGAAAAGGCTGCTGGTGCGCATGTGCACCAGCAGCCTTTTCTCTCCCATTCACTCTCAATGAAGACGCCGAAGAGGAAGAAGACCCAGACCGCCCCCCAGCTCTGACGTCACCCGACACCAGAGAAGAGGACCGTGACGACCGTAATAGTTAATGTATACATTCTTCAACTTCCGGGGTGGGGGGTCGGGGGTCGGAAAGTGGGGGAAGGGGGCCAGACCGGGTATTTAACCACATTACAAAGTTATATAACTTTGTAATGTGTGTTAAATAAGCCAAAAATTTTTTTTCGACGGAGTTGTCCTTTAAGGCACCTGTGCAGTTTTCAGACAAGTGATGAATAAGAAATACTGTCTGGGGCATTCCTAATGGTAAAGAGGGCGGGGAGGAGGGATGGAGAAGGCAGTGCAAGCCTAGGGCACGGGTACTCTAGGCCAGGGCCGTTGGGCACAGGGCTGCAAGTTTAAAAGTATTTTTTTAGGACAATAACTGCGTCACCTGCCGAATGGACCCCAGGACAGATCTTGGATTAAAAACAGCTATCAGAAGGTACAAGAGGGTGGGGGGGGGGGGGCAGATTGTGGGTACAGAGTCGCTTAAAAATAACGGCAATTATTTCCTATTAAATGGTGGCAGATTTCAGGACTACTTTGTAATATACATAGTAAAATAGAAAGTTAGAAAAAACCTCAGCAAGAATTCTTAATATGTTTAACAGGAAAACTTGATTTATTTTCTGATAACACATTCCCTTTATATAACGTAGCAATAGAGGTTGCCATTGTTATTGGAGGATGTGGTTCAATATAAAATGAATTTATATACAAAATCCTATCTGTGTTACACGGTCAGAAGACATGGTGGGGGATCCGTGGGATTCTAGCTTCATTAAAAAAAAAATAGGAACACACAACAAAGAGAAGTATGGATCATTCCGAGATGGTATTATGTGAGCAGTGATGATGTTCCAATACAGATGGTAAATCTCTCTGATGATGATAGGCACATGATATAGCTGGCAGCCATATGATCATTCAGCTAAGAGCTTTCCATGATAACCCTCCCATAAAGACACACATTTGGCTTCACCGATGTGCATGTCAATTCCATAAGGGAAGAGAAATTATTGGCTGCCAAACATCCCTGATGCCGTTTAACTCGTAAAATAGCAATTGGTTGGGAAAGGTTGAAGATTATCCATTGACATGAGAATGTTAGACAAATACTGTAGATATTAGATTGTTGGCAGATCCCATAAATATTGTGTATTATAACGTACATGGAAGATCATGTTTCAAAGCAGATGTTCCAAAAACTCTCCAAAGCATGTGCCAAATCAGACCGTCTTAAAACTCAAGACAAGAGGTGCCTCGCACTATATGATGTCTGTAACAATTACCGATTTGAAGGTAAAGTAACAAATGTTTTCACGATCAATGACTGCAAATTGCCCATTTATTGAGACATATAACAGAAGTTCACCAGTGCCTGCCGCAAGGCAGGTTGGGCTTCCTGCGGCAGGTGACCCCCAGGTTGTTACTACTTATTTGGCTAGTTTGTGGTGGTAGGCAAATGTGCAGAAGCGTAGATAGAACGCAGCCGGGAACGAAGCTACAGGCAGGAAGTACAGACAGGAACACAGGCAGGAACCACTTTATTGGGGTAATGACCCAGAGGCCCCAACAGGGAGGCCAGGGGAAGTGCAGTTATTTATACACATAGGCTGCTGTGCAGAAGCCAAATAGTGGCACACTGGCCCTTTAAACCCAGACAAGCCTGGGTGTATGCCAGTGAAGGAAGAACATACCAGGAGTGGGGATGGGTAAGGTGGCAGGACTGTTGGCCGAACTGAATCCTGACATTGGGGACATGGTGTCTGCTGGGCTGGAGGAACACACGCGACAGTGGCCGATGGTACGGGCCACCGATACAGCTGTAATAGATGCCAATTGCTTTTAAAGTTATAGGTAGTGTTGAGTCATTATTGAATTTATAATCTGTCAGAAAACTGAAGTTATTTGCCCATGTCAACCAATCCCAGCTCAGCTTTAATTTAAAGGGGTATTCCAGCAAAAAGTTTTTCCGTCATATCAACTGGTGTCAGAAAGTTTAACAGGTTTGTAATTTACTTCTATAAAAAAAAAATATCAAGTCTTCCAGTACTTATCACCTGCTGTATGTCATGCACAATGTGTATTCTTTTCAGTCTGACACAGTGCTCTTTACTGTTTTTCTATGGGAGTTTGCTACAGCTCTGGACAGTTACTGACATGGACAGAGGTGGCAGCAGAGAGCATTGTGTCAGATTGAAAAGTAAACAACATTTCCTGCAGGACATACAGCAGCTGATAAATGTAGGAAGACTTGAGATTTTTAAATAGAAGTAACTTACAAATCTATATAATTTTCTGAAACCAATTTGAAAGAAGATTTTCACTGGATAACCCCTTTAACAATGTTGCTAATGTTAAAGATTATTTCATTATTTTATTTGTTTTTCACATTATCATATTTCAAATAAATAATGTTTATTGAAGAAAAGTACAAGTAAATCACCATTAGTGTACTATGTAGAAATGCACATTTGGATCCTTTTATGTTTTTAGAATTGGCAGCACCTTTATGCCTCTGTTCACACTGCACATTCTGTTTTTATGTCTCTATGACATGTCAAAAGTTTTGTAAAACGACAGTGACACTTTAAAGCGACTCTGTACCCACAATCTGTCCCCCCCAAACCACTTGTACCTTCGGATAGCTGCTTTTAATCCAAGATCTGTCCTGCGGTCCGTTCGGCAGGTGATGCAGTTATTGTCATAAAAACAACTTTTAATCCTAAAGCGCTGTGTCTAACGGCCAGGGCTTACATTTGTATATGCATTAGGCTGGCACACCCTCTCCTTCCCTCCTCCCCGCCCTCCTCAGCATTAGGAATGATCCAGGAACATTTACTGCTGTTTGAGCTTTGCACAGGTGTATTAACAATCCAGCCCATGTGTCGGGCTCACACAGCTGACGAATAGAAGCAATCTGCCTGGAGCTTTCCTAATGATGAGGAGGGTGGGGAGGAAGGACAGAGAGGGTGTGCCAGCCTAATGCATATACAAATGTAAGCCCCGGCCGTTAGACACAGCGCTGCCGGATTAATAGTAGTTTTTATGACAATAACTGCATCCCCTGCCGAACGGACCCCAGGACAGATCTTGGATTAAAAGCAGCGATCTAAAGGTACAAGCGGTTTTGGGGGGGGGGGGGGGGGTCAGATTGTGGGTACAGAGTCGCTTTAACACTGAAGTTGCCTAAAAGGTAAATCAAGGCTTTTTTTTTCATCTTTCTTCACCAGCTGTACCTTATATAGCAGTATACCTACTGCTATATGTCCACAGTGCTACAATATAATCTCTTCCATCCCTCGCTTCTCAGGCGCAGTAGTAGAAGCTCATGTTTAGTGTAATCCTTTCCCAGTGCATCAGTAACCCCCTCCCCCTGCCATGTATTATACTGTAGTTCATAAATCATCAGACTAACACAGTGTTCAGTGGCCTTTCATGAGGCCATGGCATAGCAGAGAGGAGTATGTGCTTTGATTTTCTAGAGAAGTATGGGAAAGGAAATCCATGTGTTTGTACTACTGATAAACAGCCTTGTTCCCACCATATGACATGTAGAGAATGAGACATAGCTGTGTACCAAGAGGGTCTCAATAACAGCAGTAACAGCAATAACATCACCTTGTCACCTCTCTGAAGGGTTAATAGAAAGAAAACCATGCAGGATTATAAAAATATTTTGAAAACAATGGGTAAAACAAAGCAAAATCCATATAAAAGGAAGCGAAAATCCATATTTCTCTGGACGTACCCAAACATGTCTACAGGATCTGAGATGACGGAGAGCTTTCAAGGATTCTGCAGTATAATGTCCCAGACTGAAAGCAGATCCTCCTGCAGGTGCCTATCTATAGCTTATTTGCTTTGTATACAGATCAATAGTCCGTGTATACAAAGCAAACACAAAATCCTACCAGGACCCGTCCTCCTATGGGGGACCCCTCCATTCTGCGGATATGTGTGGGTGAGTCTGTACACCACAAACTCGGGGGGTTCTGCCCATTCATACTGGCAGTAGGTGGGGTCTCAGCACCTCCACATCCATCACTACTTTTGCCATGTCACTTATATTAATTTTTGCTTAAAGAGGATGTACCATTAGCTACATCCTCTTTAATCTGACCCGGGCTGGGCGGGGCTGGGCGGGGGATTCCTCCCACTGTGGGCGGGCCAGCCCGCCTTCTGTGCTTCAGCCCTGGCCTGGGACCAGTGGATAGAACGGCGCCGTACACAGGAACCAGTCCGCGGTTCAAAAAACAGACTGCGGCACCGGCTTCCCCGTGACGGCGCTGATCGATCCCTGGGTCAGATTAAAGAGGATGGACCTGATGGTACAGCCTCTTTAAAAACCGGCACAATGGGGGAGATTTATCAAACATGGTGTGAAGTGAAACTGGCTCAGTTGCCCCTAGCAACCAATCAGATTCCACCTTTCATTTTCCAAAGAGTGAAATGAAAAGTAGAATCTGATTCGTTGCTAGGTAAGTCCTGGGTGGCAACGGGCGGCCTTACTTTCAGGGGGTGCCCTTGTTTAGAGTAGGGGTGCCTTTTTTCGGGGGGATGCTTTACTTTTGACTAGGTGGTAGGGTAGTTGGGTGTCTTATTTTAGGTGGAGGTGTCTTATTTTCGGGGAAATACTGCACGTTATATCAGAAGTTTGTTTAAAGTTTAGCTTCACTTTCAGCCAACATGAGCCCATTAAAACAAACAAACAAAAATACTAATCTAATAATGGGGCAACCCCTTTAGAGCGACTCTGTACCCACAATCTGACCCCCCCCCCCAAACCGCTTGTACCTTCGGATAGCTGCTTTTAATCCAAGATCTGTCCTGGGGTCCGTTCAGCAGGCGATGCAGTTAATGTCCTTAAAAAACAACTTTTAAACTTGCAGCCCTGTGCCAAGCGGGAGTATTTGTGCCTTAACTTTGCACCTTCCCTCCTTCCCACCATCCTCATCATTAGGAATGCTCCAGGCAGATTGCCTCCTATTCCCCACCTGTGGCAGCCCAGCACATGGGCTGGATTGTTAACCACCTGTGCAATGTTCATCATGGAGAAAATGTTTCAGTGGCATTCCTAATGATGAAGAGGGTGGGGAGGAGGGACGGAGGGGTGGTGCAAAGTTAGGGCACGGATACTCCCATTTGGCACGGGCTTCAAATTTAAAAGTATTTTTTATGACAGTAACTGCATCACCTGCCGAACTGCCCCCTATCCGAAGGTACAAGTGGTTTGGGGGTGGGGAGGGGTAGATTGTGGGTACAGAGTCGCTTTAAAGGTAATGCAACACTTTGCCTAATGATTTTATATAACCTGGTCAGCAACAGTGCACAGATATCAGTGGCTCCATCCATTTTTTAAACCTCCACCTGGTTCCCACCATCTGCAGTTAGGCCTGCTCGGTGCACTGGAGTTAGGACTGTCTACAATTGCAGATCAAGAAACCGGCCTAGATGGCGGAAACTGGGTGGTGTTTGAAAAATAGAAGGCACCACTGGGATCTATGTGCCGGCACTGACTAGGTTAAATAAAAAAAAAAATTATTAGGCAAAGTAGTGAATTAGTGGTAAAAAGGGTACTTCATCGAAAATTCTTTTATGGTTTCAGAAAGTTATATAGATTTGTTATTTACTTCTAAAAATCTTAAAAAAATCTCAAGTCTTAAAGTACTTATCAGCTTCTGTACGTCCTGCAGGAAGTGGTGAATTCTTTTCAGTCTGACACAGTGCTCTCTGCTGCCGCTTCTGTCCAAGACAGGAACTGTCCAGAGCAGGAGAGGTTTTCTATGGGGATTTGCTGCTGCTCTGGACAGTTCCTGTCTTGGACAGAGATGGCAGCAGAGAGCACTGTGTCAGACTGGAAAGAATACACCACTTCCTGCAGGACATACAGCAGCCGAAATCTTGGAAATTTTTAAATAGAAGTAAATTACCAATCTATAGAACTTTCTGAAATCAGCTGATTTGAAAGAAAAAGATTTTCGCTGGATAACCCTTTTAAGGCTCTTCCCATTCTATAAGTGATGACATATTGCTAGGATAGGTCCTCACATTACATTTGGTGGGGGTCTGACCTCTGGGATCCTTACGGCAATGGGGGAGTTAAAGGGGTTATCCAGCGCTACAAAAACATGGCCACTTTCCCCCTACTGTTGTCTCCAGTTTGGGTGGGGTTTTGAAACTCAGTTCCATTGAAGTAAATGGAGCTTAATTGCAAACTGCACCTGAACTGGAGACAACAGTAGGGGGAAAAGTGGCCATGTTTTTGTAGCGCTGGATAACCCCTTTAAATATAGGGTTTTTTTACCACCTTCCTGAGCCTATTTGTTTGGACTCGGAATACCCCTTTAAGGGACCTCAGTGTTCCCTCACTATGACCCCCTCACAGTCTCTCAGAGCCTCAGCCATTCATTGTGCTGGGGATCTATTCAGGTGAATGTGGCAGATGACATGATGTGCAGGGATCAGTGGGGTCCCAGGGGTTGGACTGCCATTGATCATGAAGCGATTGCATCCACCATCACTGTATGAAATAGAAATGGAACAGTGATGTGGAATCATATATGCCGTTATAATAAGACCAGAGACTCAAGATTGTGTGGGACCCTGAAATGGTAAGGGATAAACTCTAAGGGTAGGGTTACCCCTCTATTTCAGTAATATCAGAGATGCATTCATAATTGTACAGGCTTCAGAGCTAAAACCTCCCAGCATTCCTTGCTGGATCAATCTTTGCCCAGAGCTTAAAGGGGTAGTTCAGCAAAAAAAAAAAAAAAAAATCTTTCCAATCAACTGGTGCCAGAGATTTGTAATTTAATTCTATAAAAAAAAATCAACAGTCGTTCAGTGCTTATCAGCTGCTGTATGTCCTGCAGGAAGTGGTGTATTCTTTCCAGCCTAACACAGTGCTCTCTGCTGCCACCTCTGTCCGGAGCAGTAGCAAATCCTCATAGAAAACGTCTCCTGCTCTACAGACTGGAAATAATACCACTTTCTGCAGGACATCCAGCAGCTGATAAGTACTGGAGATTTTTAAGTAAACTACAAATCTGTGGCACCAGTTGATATGAATTTTTTTTTTTTTTTTTTTTTTGCTGAACTACCCCTTTAAGACAGGAACTTTGCCATAATATGATGTAGATAGTCCTGTTGTAGTCCTGCAGCAGCTGGAGCGGCTGGGGCATCACCGCTGTAGACATGGGCCGGGGCTCCGGATCCCGTGACGTCACTCCTCCAGCGCTCCACGTTTCCCCAGTGACCCCGGCCGCCCTCCGCTGTCAGAGTGAGAAGGGCGGGGACTGGTCTCGTGACGTCACTAGAAGCGCGCCCACCCTGCCCCCCTCCTGGCGGCGCATGCGCGTTGGGAAAGTGTGAGCCCGCAGGGAGGGGGAAGTGAGTCACACGCAGCTTGTCGCACACACAGTGACTCGCTCGGGATTCGTGCAGACCGGATTGCTTCAGAGACAGCGGGGTGAGGCCGCGGCGGACACCGAGAGGAGAGGCTCCGGGGAGGCCTGGTCTCCCGTGCTGCCCTCCTCCTCCTTCTTTGTTGTTATCCCAAGGGGTAAGCCGGGGCCTCCACCTCCTCCCCGTCCCTCCCCGAATCCGCCCCGCAGTGTCACCCGCAACATCCACCCGACGATGCGACGGCCTGAGCCCGGGGAGGATCAATGCGGCCCCCGTCCCTAGGATGTCATCCGAGGACAAGAAGCTAGAGTCCGCCTGTGAGCAGCCCGGGCCCCCGGCCCCTGCCAGCCCAGCAGCCACGGACAAAAGACCCCGGGGCCGCCCCCGGAAAGATGGAGCCTCCCCGCTACAGAGAGCCCGCAAGAAGTAAGTGGCCGCCCGTGACCCCGGAGGGGAGGGAGGAGGGGGATGAGGCTGCAGGTGCCGTCATCTGACACAGCAGCTGTCACACGTCATGTACGGCACATCACATTACCGGGAGCCTGGTGCCCATCATAATATGCCCGGGAGCCTGGTGCCCATCATAATATGCCAGGGAGCCTGGTGCCCATCATAATATGCCAGGGAGCCTGGTGCCCATCATAATATGCCCGGGAGCCTGGTGCCCATCATAATATGCCAGGGAGCCTGGTGCCCATCATAATATGCCCGGGAGCCTGGTGCCCATCATAATATGCCCGGGAGCCTGGTGCCCATCATAATATGCCAGGGAGCCTGGTGCCCATCACATTACAGGGAGCCTGGTGCCCATCATAATATGCCAGGGAGCCTGGTGCCCATCATAATATGCCAGGGAGCCTGGTGCCCATCACATTACAGGGAGCCTGGTGCCCATCATAATATGCCAGGGAGCCTGGTGCCCATCATAATATGCCCGGGAGCCTGGTGCCCATCATAATATGCCAGGGAGCCTGTTGCCCATCATAATATGCCAGGGAGCCTGGTGCCCATCATAATATGCCAGGGAGCCTGGTGCCCATCATAATATGCCAGGGAGCCTGGTGCCCATCATAATATGCCAGGGAGCCTGGTGCTCATCACATTACAGGGAGCCTGGTGCCCATCACATTACAGGGAGCCTGGTGCCCATCACATTACAGGGAGCCTGGTGCCCATCACATTACAGGGAGCCTGGTGCCCATCACAATATGCCAGGGAGCCTGGTGCCCATCACAATATGCCAGGGAGCCTGGTGCCCATCACAATATGCCAGGGAGCCTGGTGCCCATCACAATATGCCAGGGAGCCTGGTGCCCATCACAATATGCCAGGGAGCCTGGTGCCCATCACAATATGCCAGGGAGCCTGGTGCCCATCACAATATGCCAGGGAGCCTGGTGCCCATCACAATATGCCAGGGAGCCTGGTGCCCATCACAATATGCCAGGGAGCCTGGTGCCCATCATTACCGGGAGCCTGGTGCCCATCATTACCGGGAGCCTGGTGCCCATCACATTACAGGGAGCCTGGTGCCCATCACATTACAGGGAGCCTGGTGCCCATCACATTACAGGGAGCCTGGTGCCCATCATAATATGCCAGGGAGCCTGGTGCCCATCATTACCGGGAGCCTGGTGCCCATCATTACCGGGAGCCTGGTGCCCATCATTACCGGGAGCCTGGTGCCCATCATAATATGCCAGGGAGCCTGGTGCCCATCATTACAGCGACCTGGTCCCCATCACAGCATGCTAGAAGCATAGTGCCCATCACAACATGCCTGATGCCCACAACAGCATGCCAGGGATGTAGTGCAAATCACATTGTGCCAGGGACATGATGCCTGGTCGATTCCCACCATAATTTATAATCTGTGGGACTTCGTGAACGTCCTCTTGGGTCCTTCATGAAGCCCAAATATATCACTCAGTTTAACTTTCCTTTCCACGCCTCTGAAAAATCATTCAAGGCCCCGGCCATATATCAGCACCCCCGCATATCATAGAGGGCACCCCCAGAGCAGAGAGCGCCCCTCACAACACAGGGTTTAGTGCAGTCATGTGGACGTGCAAGAGTGAGCGTGCACACTATATCTGTAATGTGACTTACTGGAGTGTGTATGCAAGCTAGTGTGCCTATACTCTGCTTCTGACACATGACATTAGTGTGTGCGTGCACACTATTTTTGTTATGTCATTTGCTGGAGTGTGCATGCAAGCTAGTGTGTGTGTGTGTACGTGTACACTACGCTTTTGTCACGTGACACTAATGTGCGTGTGTACAATCTGATTCCGTCAAGTGACACTAGTGTGTGTGCATTCTGATTGTGTCAACTGACACTACCTTGCGTGCATTCTGATGCGTGACACAAGCATGCATGCATTCAGGTTCTGTCATGTGACACTAGCGTGCATGCATTCAGGTTCTGTCACATGACACTAGCATGCATGCGTTTTGATTGTGTCACATGACATTAGTGTGCGTGCATTTGGATTCCCTCATGAATCCCTAGGGGGTGTGTGCACTCTTATTCTGTCACATGACACACTAGCGAGTGTGCATGCTATTCCTGTCACATGACTTGCAGGAGTGTGCACACACGCTGCTTCTGGCGCATGGCACGTGTTCTTTTTCTGCATTTGTCACATGACCCATTAAAGTGTGCAAAACATTTCACAGGAAATCTGGTCTGCATGAAAGTGGTCTTGGGGGGGGGGGGGGGGTATATATATTTATATTGCTGCAGGATACATGCTCCATCTGCCCTCCAGCGTCCGGACCCTCTGTATACATACGTCTTCCCTGTTGTATGTTGTATTACACCCTGCTGCCTGCACATGTAGGTGCACACTGCTTCTATGGGTGATGATGTAATATATATGTATATACTGCCTCTGTATACATGCTTTGGTTCTGTGCTATGATGCATGACACTTCATAGTAACGCCGTCGTGTATCACTAGCCGTAGTCCATATGCTGCACAGCCTATATTTACCTATGTAATGTCCGTATTATTCCATAGGCTAGAGGCTTGGCAGTCACTAGATACGGGCGCCTTCATTTTCCAACTTTTTTTGCATTGTATTTATTGTCCATCCTCCTATATAGCGGCTGCATATACTGCAGTGCTGTACTGTCCGTTCTCTCACCAGTCCCGCTCCCCATTAATGGTGCGTTCACACCTACAGGATCTGCAGCACATTTTCTGCAGCAGATTTCATTTAAATAACTGAACACAGCATCAAATCTGCTGCAGATCCTGTAGGTGTGAACGCACCCTAAAGCTCACTATCTAAATTCCACATGGACTTACCAGTATGGTTATGGACTGAGAGAGGAAACGCATATAAACTCCATGAAGTTGTCCCACAGTCAGTCTTATCCCGGACATCAGTGCTGACCACTGAGCTGCCATGTCGCATCAGTCATTCATCGCAGGAACTTGTCAGTGTTCTCTCCTATCATTCAGTATGTATATCACAGTCTTTGCTCCTATAATTCAGTGTGTGTGTGTGTGTGTGTGTGTATATATTCACACAGTGTTTACTCCTATCACTCGTTATGTAGATATCAGTCTTTTCCCCTATCACTCAGTATGTATATATCACAGTCTTTACTCCTATCACACTGTATGTATATCAGTCTTTACTCCTATCATTCAGTATGTATATATCACAGTCTTTAATCCTATCACACTGTATGTATATCAGTCTTTACTCCTATCACTCAGTATGTATATATCACAGTCTTTACTCCTATCACTTAGTATATAAATCACAGTCTTTACTCCTATCCCTCTGTATGTATATCTCAGTCTTTACTCCTATCTCTCTGTATATCACAGTCTTTACTCCTATTAGTGTGTATATCTCTATCACTGCAGGATCCATAATTTGCATCAGTCACCCGTCTGTGTAAACCGTAGTGATATCCACAGTAATGTATTGTGCGCTGTCTCCCCATTCAGCGTGTCACATCTCGGCCTCCTTACAGATAAGTGACACCCAGGCTTCCGGCTTATATAACACCCCATTCTTTGCCTAAACACCTTGGTCATTTGTGAACACAGGTCCTGTGACCCCCGCGCTCATGCAGGCCGACTGGAACCCACTTAACAGTCTCCCCATTGTACTAGAACAGACTATTCTGTTTGCTTTTAACACTGATCTCCTTGTGCTAAGATCAGGCCGCTGAGACCCCCCTGACTGTGTAAGCCTTCCTTGTGCTCCAGTCATCCTCCGCTGCACTGCTATGGGAGACTCGGCTATAATAAAGCCGTGCTAGGAGCCGCACATACATCATACGTGACAGGCTGCTCGGTATATTGTACCTGTTGTCACCCCCAGCATCTTACCTCCCCACTGCCGCTATGTACATCTACCTGGATGCATTGCTTTATAGGTGTTACCGCTGATAGTCATTCTCATTGTTGCAGAAATATATTATATATATATATATATATATATATATATATATATTACCAGGGGCAATTGTTCTCATGTAGCTTTGCATTTGTTTCATTGATGTAAGCCGTTGTATCAATGTGACACATACATGTCACCTATATAAGCATTGGCAGCCCAGATGAGCTGTATGTGACTGCAGACACCCCCTCCCCCCATACACCAGTGTCATACAGGTTTCCTGGTCTGGAATCTCCTTATCTGAAGGCAGCGTCATGGCTGCTGGGAGCCCGTGAGATGAGATGCTATCTGCTGGGAAAACACTTGTTTTCATTACATTCATTGCCAGCCATTGAAAGCAACCTTTATGTGGGTGCCCAAGGACCTCCAGAGCTGCTTTGTGCTTAAAGAGCCGCATACACATTAGAAAGAAGTCAGCCGGGCCAGCCGATTGATGTTTATGGGGGCCTCCTAATACTCGGGGGGAGAGGGGGTCCTTGCTGGATCCTTGTTGCATTGTAGATGAGCAGTCAGTACTGAGGTCTTTCAGTAGCTTCTTCACTATACAGAGTGCATGCACGCTCAGCCAAGCTGGGGGTGCAGGTATATACTAGTCAGGAGAGAAGGCATCTGTATGACCTGTATGATCAGCTTTCATTTGTGGTTGACACCATTGAGCTCTTTACTTTCCTACAGTAGAAAACAATATGCTGAGGTCCTGTTTCTTGATGGCATCAAATCTGCTACAGATCCTGTACATGTGAACACACCCTCAAAGGACTCGTAGTACTCATCAAGTTACATAAAGTACATTCATTTAGCAAACTTATCTACTTCTAATATGCTGCTCTTTACCTCCCACTGTTGACAGCTCGTTGTCTAGGTTACCGACCACCACTCTTGCTCTGCCCCAAAAGCAGTCTGGCTAGTGTATGTGTATATATATATATATATATATATATATATAAAATATTTTTTACACACACATACACCAGCCAGCACTGACTTGGAAATGGTGTATATGTATGTGTATATATATATATATATATATATATATATATATATATATATATATATATATATACACCATTTCTCTATACATCTACATTATAGCTATATATCACCAGCAGACCATTGCTTTTAGAGCAGAGCAGTGGTCAGTAACCTAAACAACAAGCTGTCAACAATGGGAGAGGAAGATCAGGAGGAGGCAAGCTTGCTAAATTAATATATTTGCAAAAAGGGTTTGTTCACCAATTTTTTTATTTTTTTTTTTTTTTGTTTTCAAATCAACTGGTGCAAGAGATTGGTAATTTTTTTTTTTTTACTTAATTAAAAAATCTCAT
This sequence comes from Dendropsophus ebraccatus, assembly GCF_027789765.1. Lineage (NCBI taxonomy): Eukaryota > Metazoa > Chordata > Amphibia > Anura > Hylidae > Dendropsophus > Dendropsophus ebraccatus. Next base: position 183,598,826 of record NC_091455.1, on the reverse strand, counting down.
GTCATCCAGTATTTATCAGCTGCTAGATGTCCTGCAGGAAGTGGTGTATTCTTTCCGGTGGGACACTGCTCTTTGCTGCCATCTCTGTCCATGAACTGTCCAGAACAACAGCAAGTCCCCATAGAAAATATCTCCTGCGCTCCAGATTGGAAAGAATACACCACTTTCTGCAGGACATACAGCAGCTGATAAGTACTGAAAGACTTGATATTTTTTTTTAATAGAAGTAAATTACAAATCTCTGGCACCAGTTAATTTGAAAGATTTTTTTTTTTTTTTTTGTGAACTATCCCTTTAACTTGACAATTATAGCTGTCAGCTGAGATGGGAATATCCCTTTAAGAACCCAAAGGTGCGTAGACCCTAAATCCATCTCTATGTATTTATATTGACCCTTCTTGTCCTTCCTCACATGTGGATGACGTCATGGCATACATAGTGTCAGTGTGTTATATTTTTGTGACTTTTTTGGTTTGTTTGTTTTCTTATTGCTGTCTATGGCATTTCTTATTTCCTGAATACTAGGAAAGCCAGACGGCCTCAGGTAGTGATCTCCTGGGTCCTAAAGCCCATCAGGATGTAAACCCTTGCGCACACACACTACATGTTGTCTTGCTCAGTGGCCCCATCCGGACAGCGTTGCCCTTTCTGACGGATGGAGTCCGCAGTTCGCTTTTGATCTGTACAGTTATGTGGGGTTTTTTTTTCTTTGTTCTCGATTGCATCTTCTGTGCTGGTTTGGATGATGATATGTTTATTCTGGGACTTCCGGAACACTATTCAGGACCAGTAATGAACTTCTGGCAGGGACATGCGGAAGTCCTCTAGAACTTTCTGTAGACAACTGAGTCATAAGACTGCACAGCAAAAACATGTGCAGGGTCTACATCAGGGATGGGGAGCCTTCCACCCCCAGCTGTTGCAAAACTACAATTCCCATCATGCCTGGACAGCCAAAGCTAAAGCTGTCCAGGCATGATGGGAATTGTAGTTTGGCTGGAGTCCGGTCGTCTTAGGTGGAGGTCCGGTCCCCTGCACCTGTACAAAGGTACTGAGCAAGATCTGCAGGCACAGGTAGACTGTATGAATGATAAATGCTGTGTGTGTGTGTGTGTGTGTGTGTGTGTGTGTGTATATATGTGTATGTATATATAGATAGATAGATCGATATATAGATATATATATAATGTAACTTGGTTCTCAAACTGCTTGGAACTCCAACTGTATTTTCAAGGAAAGTTTGCTTTGGTCCTCAAACTCTTGCTTGGTTCTCAAACACTTTTCGGGCCCCCAGTCTTGAAGTACTTGGTATCTGAACGTTGTTGCGAGCGCGCATGGTAGGTTGTATGTGGTGAGTTTAGCAGTGGTGAGGCTTCACATACAGTACAGTACTGTATAGGACTGCTGGAGTGCATATACAGTACAGTAGTAGTACAGTCAGTGCACCACTATCTCCCATCCTGAACTGTGCTAGACTGCTGGAGTGCATATACAGTACAGTAGTAGTACAGTCAGTGCACCACTATCTCCCATCCTGAACTGTGCTAGACTGCTGGAGTGCATATAGAGTACAGTAGTAGTACAGTCAGTGCACCACCATCTCCCATCCTGAACTGTATAAGACTGCTGGAGTGCATATACAGTACAGTAGTAGTACAGTCAGTGCACCACCATCTCCCATCCTGAACTGTATAAGACTGCTGGAGTGCATATACAGTACAGTAGTAGTATGGTCAGTGCCCCACCATCTCCCATATGTTACAGTCCTGTTATGGGGGGGTGGGACTCTATACAGTAAAGGATGATTGAGGAGTTAGTGACTACTGTATTATAATTTCTGGCTTTGAATGTTTCTTGTGTATAATGTACTGTATAGTATATAGTGCTGTTCTGTAATCTACTGCAGGGATTAAAGTGGGCACTTTTCAATGTAATATATGGGTACTGTAGGTAATTATTGGTGGTTGCTGGACAATCCCTTTAAGGCCTCGTTCACGTCTGCTTCAGAAAATCTATTGGGGGACTCTGTTAAAAATTCCAGAGAAAATTCTAGAGTTATTTTATCCAGTAACATACTGGACACCATCATAGAAACCTGAATTAATGTCAGTGCCGTCCACAGGGTGCCAGCAAGGGAAACCACCACCACGTGAAGGACCATGGAACAATGACAGAACAATGGAAACAATGACATAGGTGTGAGGCCTCCCAGCCGCCACACTGTGAGCAAGAGAGAGTACCGTGCATGTGATCATGTATACTGCCACGCTAACGTAGCAGTGTTTTTTTTTCTTAAAGTCCTTGTGAGTGCTTTGGAGAAGTGACAACTTCCCCTTTAAGGAACATCTGTCACCTATCCAATGTTGTGCTTACTGTGTTTCCCCTCCCATAGTGTTCCCACCAGGCGTCAATCATCCTGACATATACTTATTTATGACCCCCCCCCCCCCCCTCATTCTCTGGCTTTTGGGGGAAGCTTTTGTTGGGATGTTTCTCACATGGGTGGGGGGTGGGGGGGGTGTAGCATCTTGCATTTTATCAGCTTTATGTTCCCCTTTATGCTGCAAGTTGCCCTATAATGACGGAGCAGCCTCGGACCAGTTTAAGCACCTGCTGAAGAGGAGTCTCGCCAGGGGCCGCAGGGTCATAAAGAGATTCTCATTTTCTTCGCTTTCTGGAGAAGTAAAGAAAAAGTGTCAGCCCCTCCCCACATTTAGGCTGGGGGGGGGGGTATTGTCCCATCATGCTTGAGAATAAGGTAATGTCCCTTTATTTGCAGCCTTGTAACTAGACCTTAGAAGCCTCCAGGACTCTCTGAACAGAATGTTCCCTCTCTAGCAGCGAGAGCTGCCTCCCCTCTGCAGCACAGTGAAATCTCTGCAAACTCCAAAAATATCCTTCCTTTTTTTTTCAGTTTTTTTTTTTTCCTCTTTTATTTTTCTGCCCCATTTTTGCTCTGTATGTATGATGAGATGAGTGGATGCTGGTAATATTCCACTCCATGTTTATGGAGCTAGGAGTGCAAACATTGGAGTAAGCGGCTGGCTGGGAGCACGCTGTATGCCAGAGGTTCAGGGAGGAGGAGGAGGGTGGAGTGAATGGTGGGGCTACATCCACCCCCATCACACCGGGCAAAAGCAAGCAAAATGAGAACCCATCCCTTACTCAGTATTAGCTGGTGCAGTCATGCCTTCTATCCGTTCATTTATAGTTTTCTTTTCTTATCATTCCTAGATTGGCTATCTGGGCATGATGGGAGTTCTGGAGGGCCAAGGTTTGACTTTAATGCTCTATAACAGTGACAGGGGACCTTTGGCCCTCCAGCTGTTGCAAAACTACAATTCCCATCGTGCCTGGTCAGCCAAAGCGAAGCATGATGGGAATTGTAGTTTTGCCACAGCTGGAGGGTCAAAGGCCCATTCCTGGTCCATAAGGCCTTTACAGCACTGTTTAGGGTACAGTTATTATAAAGCCTGGGTAACCCCTTTAATCCAGACCACATATATTATTATTAGATTTTTTTTTGTATTCCCTCCCCTCCTGGCTCCTAATGACATTGTAGCGCTGGCCAGCATCGGGCTATTACTCACACTAGTATCTGAAGCCAAAGGAAATACTAACATCGGCTGTTACCTGTCAGGTTAATGAAATGGGTGACAACTAGAGAGGAGCGAACCTCGAGCATGCTTGAGTCCATCCGAACCCGAACTTTCGGCATTTGATTAGCGGTGGCTGCTGAAGTTGGATAAAAGCCCTAAGACTTATGTGGAAATCATGGATATAGTCATTGGCTGTATCCATGTTTTCCAGACAACCTTAGAGCTTTATCCAAGTTCAGCAGCCCCCGCTAATCAAATGCCGAACGTTCGGGTTCGGATGGACTGGAACCCGGTTCGCTCATCTCTAGTGACAACCTTTAAAAAAAAGGAAGTCACTGTAAGAATAGGAGACGGTTGCAACAACGCTAATCTATGTGCTGGGTACAGTAATGTATGTGACTGGTGAAAGGTGTCTGCAGGCCGCCATCTTGCTGTAGTTTGACTTTCGCCATTGCTGTGTGCTTAGTGTTCTCACACTGTGTTATTTTGGTACGTTTGGCACCTTTTTACAGATACATGTATCCTATGACACCACTGTAAAATCTCCATCACTGATGTATTTGCTAATACTAAGGCTCCTGTGTACATCCATTGTTTGTGATTAGCAGAACCATGGATCTGTAGGTACAGACTCGTGATCATGGACCGTGTACAGTGTAAGAGACCATAGAAGTATATAAGCCGACTGTATAATGTCTTTTCCGAGCTTGGGGCATAGTGTGGGCCTGTAATACTATGGGTCCTATACTGCCCACAATTGCGGATTATGGGGAAGATTTATCAAACATGGTGTAAAGTGAAACTGGCTCAGTTGCCCCTAGCAACCAATCAGATTCCACCTTTCATTTTCCAAAGAGTCTGTGAGGAATTAAAAGTGGAATCTGATTGGTTGCTAGGGGCGACTGAGCCAGTTTCACTTTACACCATGTTGGATAAATCTCCCCCTATGTATTAGTCACAGCCAGGGCCTAAGTAGAGAACATTGCAGCGAATGAGAGACGTCAGTGAATGATAGTTTGGGTCCTGTCTGCTCTTTGGTTTGTGTGTCAGACGTGCGGTTTAGTATTGATCTCCTTAGTACATAGGCCGCCGATGTTACATGTTATCCTCAGTACTTGAGGATTATAAATATTTCATGTCGCCTTCGTGACCTGTAATTCGGTTAGGACGTTAGCCCCCAGTACTTGAGGCTTTTTCTTAATAAAGATCAGTGATCTATTCTCACAGGTTGCCTCTTTTCCTGTAACTGGAGCCTGATCCATCCCTGATAGAATAGGCTCTAACCCCGTATAGCAGGGGTAGGAAACCATGACCCTCCAGCTGTTGCAAAACTACAACTCCCATCACGTCTGGGGAGCCAGAGCTTTAGCTGTCCAGCCACGATGGGAGTTGTAGTTTTGCAACAGCTGGAGAGCCAAGGTTCCCTACCCCTGCCCTATAGTAAAGGATGCAGCATGCTGGAGGACGTTTAGGGTTCAGTATAGTCACAACTCGAGCTGTTCTTTCCTGTAAATACTAGATATCTCTCCTGAGCGGCTAATGGTGTAATTGCTTTCATTTCATCTTTATGCTCTTAGGCTGGGTTCACTCTGCGTTTTTGCATCTGTTTTTTTTTTTTTTGTGCAAAAAACTGATGTATTTGTGTGCATTCGTCTTGATTAGTTTTTTCCAATTATGTCCATTATTAATAAAAGAATCAAATTTTTCTTTTACGTACACAAAAATGTGGTCTGCTACATTTTTGTGTACGTAAAAAAAACCTCATGAGTTTTGATTCCTTTTCTTTTTTTTTTTTTTTCATAATGGAAAAATGGATTGTAATGGATGCACACATGCATGCGTTTTTTGTTTTTTTTTTTCAAAAATGGATTACAAGAACGTTCTGTGCATGCGCCCAGCATCGGGATCTCCGGCTGGCGGGAGCTTCAAACCTATTCAAATCTTACTGCTACTGTAAAGACACAGGGATTTGGAGCTCCTAACATCATAATAATAGATGGCGCTGGGAGTACCTGATGCTGCCCCGCAGCTTCATGCTCCATAGCATCCACAATCTATGGAGCATGTACATACGACCACAAAGAGGTTGTCCGGCAATTACCAAATATTTCCTATATGCGGTCATATAGAAAATTATAAACATTCTGTACTTACCTCTCCGCACTGCCTTTCTGTACTAGTGGGGGTGTCTCCTGCTGACTGCAGATGCTTCACTTCCAAGATGGACTGACAGCCTGCTCAGCCAATCACAGGTCACATGCTGTACTGGCTCAGTCTGTGATTGGTTGAGCGTGCCGTCGCTCCCAAGATGAGTTTATCTCTGAAGTAAAGCAGGGGACACCAGAGACACTTTAAGAGAAAAAAAATACTCACCTGCCACAATCCCAAAAGAACACAGCCCTAGCATGTAGCATTTCTTGGCCTCTGGCTCAACGCAAGAAAATACCCACTAAGCCAATCACTGACCATAGGGGGGACTCATTAGCTGAGTGGGCATTTCTTTGTGTCAGAAGTGAGACCAGGAAGTGCTTTGCGGCCTGTCTGGGCACCGCTGGAATGGGGGATTGGGGCAGGTGAGTACATGTTTTTATTGCCCCCCATCCTGAGCACATTTAGCTGTTAAAAGAAATCCCTAGACAACCACCTTCAAGGCTACATTAACACATTAGGGGGATTTATCAAACACGGTGTAAAGTGAAACTGGCTCAGTTGTCCCTAGCAACCAATCAGATTCCACCTTTCATTTTGCAAAGAGACTGTGGGGAATGAAAGGTGGAATCTGATTGGTTGCTACAAGGAACTGAGCAAGTTTCACTTTACACCATGTTTGATAAATCTCCCCCATTGTGTTAATATTTCATTAATTATGGTTTCCTTTTCCTGCTTAGTATTGGTTGTAGTGGAGAGGTGTTTCTTGATGTCTTCTTTTTCTTGGGAATTGTTGGATTTTAGGCACTTTATAAAAGAAAGAAAATGACAGGATCTATCCTATTTAAAGGGATGGTCTCTGCAGAATAATATAAGGATGGTTCAAGTCCACCAGAATGGGAGCTACTCATACTGACCATGGTGGTCATGCCCAACTGAAAAACTATGATGTCCATATGCTCTAAGGGTATAAACCCACACACCGTATAAGCAGCGTATTTACTGCTGCGATACGCAGCAGATACGCAGCAAACACACAGCAAATACGCAGCAGATTAGATCTAAATAACTGAACACAGCATCAAATCTGTACCAACAAATCTGCTGCGTATTTGCTGCGTATTTGTTGCGTATCTGCTGTGTATACGGTGTGTGGGTTTGTACCCTAATAGTTAAAGGAGTACTCTGGTGCCAGAAAGTTGTACAGATTTGTAATTTATTTCTATCTAAAAAGTCTCAAGTTTTCCAGTACTTATCAGCTGCTGTATGTCCTGCAGGAAATGTTCTCTCCAGTCTGACATGGTGCTCTCTGCTGCCACCTCTCCATGTCAGGAACTGTCCAGGCTAGTAGTAAAGCCCTATAAGAAACCCCTCCTGCCATGGACAGAGGTGACAGCAGAGAGCACTGTGTCAGAATGGAGAGATTACACCACTTCCTGTAGGACATACAGCAGCTGATAAGTACTGGAAGGTTTGAGATTTTTCAATAGAAGTGAATTTTAAATCTATATCAACTACTAAGTTCATTTAAAAGAAGAAAAAAAAATAACCGGAGTACCCCTTTAACTATGTAATATATAATGGTCTAGTGATGATTGTGAAGAAAGCATCAGGGTCATATAAAGTACAGTTTGTGCTGGGTATATACATGCTCGTGTGTAGTGGGTGGAAATGCTCTTTAATTGCGTTTTTCCAGCTGCCACTGAGGTATTTGTGGCAGCGTCGTCCATAGTGTGGCATAGCAGACCCAGCGGGGCCCGAGCTGTTTGATGGAGGATTATTTCTGATTGCTGAGGCATGCAGTTCATTAGGTGAGCAGGTAGCCGGCAGCAGGCATCAGGGATTAACCTCTGGGTTAGGTTGCATTGCCAGCAGTGTTTCTAGAATAAGCCACTTGCCGGATCTAGCAGGGACTCTGCTGCACCCATTAACAGAAGGAATGTTGGCGGCTGCTAAATATATATATATATATATATATATATATATATATATATATATATAATATATGTGTGTATGTATGCATATTATAGCGCCTTACATGAACTTAAACTAGATGTGGAGACATAAAATGGATATTTGTACACTAGAAGAGACACAACTATAGAGCATGGATGCTATGCAGTCACCCTGGAGTTACATTATACTCAGGCCATTGAAGTGAATGGGGCTCAGTGCAGTGCACCACAGTATATGTCGGTATCCCTTTCTTGACTTCTGGCTGGGACCTACTGTATAAACCCAACATAAGAGGAAACTGAAGTCCCCAGAGAACATACAGCTGGGTTGGATTCATACCCAGGACCCCAGTGCTGGTCTCTGAGCAGGGGCACCAGCCATGTGTACTCTCCATAGTCACATTTCATGGAGTGGTGGCACTTATACAGCTTTTGTATAACATACACCAGGGGTAGGGAACCATGGCTCTTCAGCTGTTGCAAAACTATAACTCCCATCATGCCTGGACAGCCATAGCTAAAGCTTTGGCTGTCCAGGCATGATGGGAGTTGTAGGTTTGCAACAGCTGAAGAGCCAGGGTTCCCTATTCCTGACATATGCTGTATATATGAACCTGGTGACTGTGGTGTGGTGGGGGAAGGGCAGCTGCATGTCATTATAGTCCACGGGTCTCCCTAGACCAGTCTGTGCTGTGTTTTGGTTGCTCTCGTATTCCGTTGCTTGTGACATTGGGAAACGTATAGTGCTTTGGTTCTCTATGGTTTGTGTATGGTGTATGTGACGGCATGGATGGATTTGGTTCTCTATGGTTAGTGTATGGTGTATGTGACTGCATGGAGAAATCTTTGCAGTATTACATATAAGCAGCTTATGGTTTGGACTGGGTTGTGTCCTGCCGGGTGCTGCTGGCCCTTTAATTCCTGCTGGAAGGCGCAGCCTGGGCTCCAGGGCAGCTCTGGCTCTCCGCCCTCACAATGACATCTACAGAATCTGAAAGTAAAATGCTCCGCGCTGCTCCATGGGATCCCAGGCTCATCCTGCACAGCACCCATAGTGTCACCATGACAGCTGGGGATACACCGCTTAGATACAAAATGACATGCTGCACCACAGCTTGGATACACAACCACATGCTGCACGGCAACTAATACTGCATTTACACAGAACGATTATCGTTCAAATTTTCACAATAACGATGGCATTTGAGCGATAATTGTTCTGTGTAAACACAGCAAATGATCAAGCGACGAGCGAGAAATCGTTCATTTTGATCTTTCAACGTGTTCTCAAATTGTCGTTCGCTAAAAATTCGCAGATCGCTTCATGAACACAGTCTTTCAAAGACTAACCCTATGTGAAAGATGGGCTTGAGCGATCTTAAAAACGATCGCAATAACTATTTTTCTTACGAATTTTCTAACGATTTATCTGTTTAAACGCAGATCGTTATAAAAACCAAATGCTTCAAAATCGTTAAACGTTGAATTATCGCTTCGTGTAAACGCAGTATTAGATACATGACGATATGCTGCACCACAGCTTGGATACGCAACGACATGCTGCACCTCAGCTTGAATACGCAATGACATGCTGCACCGCAGCTTAGATACGCAAGAACATGCTGCACCTCAGCTTGAATACAAGATGACCTGCCGCAGCACAGCTTAGGTACGCGATGACCTGCCGCAGCACAGCTTAGGTACGCGATGACCTGCCGCAGCACAGCTTAGGTACGCGATGACCTGCCGCAGCACAGCTTAGGTACGCGATGACCTGCCGCAGCACAGCTTAGGTACGCGATGACCTGCCGCAGCACAGCTTAGGTACGCGATGACCTGCCGCAGCACAGCTTAGGTACGCGATGACCTGCCGCAGCACAGCTTAGGTACGCGATGACCTGCCGCAGCACAGCTTAGGTACGCGATGACCTGCCGCAGCACAGCTTAGGTACGCGATGACCTGCCGCAGCACAGCTTAGGTACGCGATGACCTGCCGCAGCACAGCTTAGGTACGCGATGACCTGCCGCAGCACAGCTTAGGTACGCGATGACCTGCCGCAGCACAGCTTAGGTACGCGATGACCTGCCGCAGCACAGCTTAGGTACGCGATGACCTGCCGCAGCACAGCTTAGGTACGCGATGACCTGCCGCAGCACAGCTTAGGTACGCGATGACCTGCCGCAGCACAGCTTAGGTACGCGATGACCTGCCGCAGCACAGCTTAGGTACGCGATGACCTGCCGCAGCACAGCTTAGGTACACTTGTTAATGATGTGCAGTAATTGTGACAATTACTATGATGGATGAGTTTTATAATATTAGAAGCAATGCATTATGTTATTAGTTTCAAAGGACTCTCTGCAGCCCCCTAATCTACCTGTGGTAGTAGCATACACGGGGCCCTGCAGGTGGCTGTCCTGTACTCTCTGCAGCCTCCTAATCTACCTGTGGTAGCAGCATACACTGCCCTAGTCCTGAGTAGTAGTACTGTATTGGCTGGAGAGCCTCAGGTATTATATGCACTGCCCTGGTCCTGATGGGAGTAGTAGTACTGTACTAGCTGGAGGACATTGTCCTGTATTATATGTCCTGATGGGAGTAGTAGTACTGTACTAGCTGGAGGACATTGTCCTGTATAATATGCACTGCCCTGGTCCTGATGGGAGTAGTAGTACTGTACTAGCTGGAGGACATTGTCCTGTATAATATGCACTGCCCTGGTCCTGATGGGAGTAGTAGTACTGTACTAGCTGGAGGACATTGTCCTGTATTATATGTCCTGATGGGAGTAGTAGTACTGTATTGGCTGGAGAGCCTCAGGTATTATATGCGCTGCCCTGGTCCTGATGGGAGTAGTAGTACTGTACTAGCTGGAGGACATTGTCCTGTATTATATGTCCTGATGGGAGTAGTAGTACTGTATTGGCTGGAGAGCCTCAGGTATTATATGCGCTGCCCTGGTCCTGATGGGAGTAGTAGTACTGTACTAGCTGGAGGACATTGTCCTGTATTATATGCACTGCCCTGGTCCTGATGGGAGTAGTAGTACTGTACTAGCTGGAGGACATTGTCCTGTATAATATGCACTGCCCTGGTCCTGATGGGAGTAGTAGTACTGTACTAGCTGGAGGACATTGTCCTGTATTATATGCACTGCCCTAGTCCTGATGGGAGTAGTAGTACTGTACCAGCCTAGGATAGATACCTGGGGAGGAGCAGCTGCCGTCCCTGCAGGCCCCGGGACTGAGAAGTCCTTGTGCAGGGATTATTGATCCTCAGTACACAGTAGTTGTTGTGTTAGTCATCTGACTGGCGCCCCTCCCCCGCTGTCCCGGATTATTTGTCGCCGCCGTCATTGTGCTCCGTACACGCGCGGAGTCCAGGCCGGGATTTGGCTGCAACTCTTGCCGGATCTACTTCCCGTGCTGTGCTGGGGAGGGGGTGGGGCTGCGGTCCTGTTTGTCGGAGGGATCTCGGAGTCCTGCGACCGTGTTACGGTGATGCTTCTGGTCCTCTCCGGGCAGCGCTGGAATAGTCTCGGTACCGGGAGGAGAAGCTTTCCGCTGTGATATCCTGCGCCGCGTCCGGGACATGAGGCGGGCGGAGGAGAGCGCCTAGCGGGCGGGTGAGCGCTGCCACGTCCATGTCGTGTGTCACTCCGCGGCCAGCTGACACTGACAGCCAGAGGGGAGAGGGAGTGATGTCACTGGGATTAACCCGTCATGTGCTCCGCCGCCTGTCACATTGTTATCATCCCGGCATTAACCCTGAGTGTGCGGGGGCCGGGAGCCGCAACTTGTGAGGGGGGAGGCGGCTGTCAGCACAACTTCTCTGCCCGTTACCTCACTGGTGTACATAGCGGCTATTGTGTGTGGTAGGGACAGGTATGGGGGTGGTTACAGGGTTTACTTTGGGGGGGGGGGGGGGTTGAAGGTTTAGTGTTACCGTTAAATATAATGCAGCGTAGCCTTTCTACGGCGCTGTTCACACAGTTATTTAGTGTCTATTTTTACACCTCAAAATTAGTCCCCATTCTGGACCTAATACTTTGCATAATCTCCTCAAACTGCTTGAAATTGCACACAAACACCATGTAAAAGTATCGACAAACAAAAAGAAATGCTCCATAATGGTTGACATAAGCTCTTTAATATAATAATAATAAAAAAACTCACGACACAAACAATCCAACAAGGCAATACCTACAATGTGGCCGTGTGCCCCCCTCTCACGGACACCTACAGGTTCTAATGGATCCCCAGAGATACCATTGACTTTAAAGGGGTTATCCAGCGCTACAAAAACGGCCACTTTCCCCCTCTCTTGTCTCCAGATTGGGTGGGGTTTGGAACTCAGTTCCATTGAAGTAAATGGAGCTTAAAGGGGTTATCCAGCACTACAAAAACATGGCCACTTTCCCCCTACTGTGGTCTCCAGTTCAGGTACAGTTTGCAATTAAGCTCCATTTACTTCAATGGAACTGAGATTCAAAACCCCACCCAATCTGGAGACAATAGTAGGGGGAAAGTGGCCATGTTTTTGTAGCGCTGGATAACCCCTTTAATAGGGTCTGTTGGGTTTCTGTCTGATGTCCGTATATTTGTTGTTCTGCCAACCGAGCTCTCTTCTCACTCAGTCCTCTCCTAAGGAGACAGGCCTCTCCAGCAGTCTATGGGGGGAGAAACACGTGCTTCTCCCCAGCGGCTGGGGTCTGTGCGCACAGATCCCGTCTGATCAGAACTTTTGGCTTGTAAGGTTGTGTTCACACGTACAGGATCCGCGCAGATTTGATGCTGTGTTCAGTTATTTAGCTACATTGATATCAAATTTGCTGCGGATCCTGTATGTGTGAACGCACCCTAAAATTGTCAGGGACTGTATGTGAGCCACCAGTATCCATGGCTTCCTCTGGTGCTGTGACCGGGTCCTATCAATTTGATTGGCTCCTAAATAAGATGGCGGACGCAGTTGATGCATTGAATCCTTGTGTAGTCGGAGGCGGCTTGTCTGTATAATCTGTAGTGATAGGACGACACAGAGTGATGTGGTGTCTGGGTAACTTTGGTTGATTCAAATACCTATAGAGCAAACAGCATCAATGTAAATCTTTTGGTATCAAACTCACGGCCCTCCAGCTGTTGCAAAACTACAATTTCCATCATGCCTGAACAGCCAAAGCTAAAGCTTTGGCTGTCCAGGCATGATGGGAATTGTAGTTTTGCAACAGCTGGAGGGCCGTGAGTTTCGCATTGTGAACGATCCATCCCATTCTTCTCCTCCCTCCCCCATTACAGGTGTTAACACTTTGCTGCTTCCTTGAATTTCAGAGGGTTGAATCTATAGCGGCGAGCATGTGACGTTCTTGCTGAAGGCAAAAGCCGCTGCGCGAGAGCTCACCTGATCCTCTGCCGACTGTATGCAGCAACCAGACCGCTCTGCTGGATACTGTTAACCCAGTCAGGAATTGACGGCTCTTTCCAATGCTTTCTGTGCCTGGATAACTTTCACACACATAAAAAAAAAAGTGAGAAGATGTAGTTGTATATTTTTTGCTGCTTAAATGCAATTGTTTCTTCAGGGTGGAACATTCTGTGATTAAAGGGAACCTGTCACCCCCCGTGCCGGGGTGACAGGCTCCCGACCCCCCCGCTACAGCCCCCTATACTCACCTGATCCTGCCGGGTCCTGCTTCTGGCACGGGGGGTGACAGGTTCCCTTTAAGCATAAAAATTGAATTGCGGCTAAAGATGTCTAAAAAGGTTCCTGTCTGAGGCATGTCTAAGGTCAAGAATGCATTTTTTGCAGTCCGTTCAGCGGATCCATTTTGAACATACAGAAGAACATGATCAACCATGTCTTTGTTTTAAAAAAAATAAATATATTATTAAAATATATATATATATATTTTTTTTAATAATAATGGCAGTCAATGGTATAACGTACCCAAATGGATGCACATGATTGCATTTGTTTTTGCATCCGTTCCTCCCCATAAAATGTATACGTTTAACGGACTGCAAAATTGTAATGTGCAAAAAATCTCAAATGAGAGAATAAAATCTTATTGTACAGTATATAACCAGTGTTAGTTTGCCCTCTCCTTCAAGGAGCCTCCTGCACACGGCCGGCTGTACAGATCTCTTGTGTCCTGTGATGTGACCTGGTTTCTCTGCACGGTTTGTAGAAGGTCCGCGGTGGTGACAGCCAGGCTGGTCTGTGCAGAACAGTGACAGTCCAGCACCTTAGTAGCTGGCATGCTACCAGCCCCCCCCCCCCCCCCTCCCCGCCCCATCATTGTGTTTGTATTTTACAGAGATTTTTCTAGTGTCATGAAGAGAAAGCCGGAGATTTTGTTGAATCTTTTGGGCAGAAACCACCAGCACTGCTGTGTTTTTACCCGTACATCAGATTATATAGGCAGGGTTGTATTTTTGTATATCTATACCATGTGATGATGCAGCTCCTTCCAGCACAGTGTCTTAGAGGATGTTCCCATTACCTTTTATGGCCTCTGTTAATCATATCGGTGTGGATCCTATTTTGGCCCATTTGTAATACAATTGTATACATTGGGCCTTGGTGTTTCTTGCTAAAATCTGCAAGATAGCATAGCCTTGTTTTACTCTGCTTTTTGCCTCTGGTAGGCTACTTAAAGGGTACTCTGAAGGAAAATAGTTTTTAAACCAACTTGTTGGAGAAAGTTACACTTCTAGTACTTATCTGCTGCTGTATGTCCTGCAGGAAGAGGTGTATTCTTTCCAGTCTGACACAGTGCTCTCTGCTGCCACCTCTGTCCAGGTCAGGAACTGCCCAGGATAGTACAGCAGCAAATCCCCATAGAAACCCCCTCCAGCTCTGGACAGTTCCTGTCAGTAACAGAAGTGGCAGCAGAAAGCACCATCTCAGACTGAATACACCACTTCCTGCAGGACATACAACAGCTGCTAAGTACTGGAAGACTTGAGATTTTTAAAAAGAAGTAATTTAATAATCTTTATAACTTTCTATATCTGTATAACGTTCTATAGGGCTCCATTATAATTCTATCCACCAATACTTTAGCAGTAAGATGAAGATGAAGAGGCCGAGCGAGCGCTGCTGCATGCATCTGCCCCTTCATTCCAATGATTAGCGGGGTTCTCAGTACCTGGACCCAGACCGATATATAAACCTCTGACATGTCGCTGTGACCTGTCAGAAGATTGTTTAAACCATAGGTCCCCATTAAAAGTACATCATAGACCTGATGTGCTCAGTCCATTAGATGTCCTCATACAACCCTCCCGCACTGTACACCTCTTTATTTTACACCATCTTCTTACTAATATCCTCACTAGTATTTTGACACTTGCTGGGGAAGGTGTGAGTCACGTCGAGCTAGTTTTGCTCTTGGTGGGGACCGCCTCGTCCCCTTACTATATTAATCATCAGGGGGGGCTGTGGTCGTACCTTTCTTCCTTATTGACATAGGCTTTAGACGTAAGCAGAAATATGATGGGATGGTGATCAGGGTTGGCTTGGCATTGGCCTTGGCCTCCAGTTATTTAAAGCATGGATGTGGTCAGTAGGCAAAGCCTTAGCAAAATCTACAAGATGTATTATCCATGCACCTTTCCCTAGTGAATGCTTAGTGTCACTGTCGTGCAGAAATCAATAGTACAGGCGGTATTAAGAAATTTTGTAATTTGGTTTATTAGGCAAATATTCCATTATCTGTATTCAAAAAGCATTTTCCCAGCCCACCCCTCCTCCTCTTTTTCCTTCACTGCTCATTGTCAGGAAATCTCACCTCTTTTACATCAGTCAAGCCCTGTGTAACCCATGGAGAGGGGAGGAGGGAGATTAGTGGCCAGCAGAGAACAAAGGATTACTCAGTTGGAGCTGTGTGAAAGCCGGTAGTCAGAAACGTCAGGGCGGGCTTAAGAGGAGATAGCCGGTGAAATAGCTGTAAATTAACTCTTTGTTGTCCTGTTTTGGTGCCTCATTTCCCTTCACCCCTCCCCTCTCCATAGAAAACCATGAAGACAGGGGGGAGAGCGTCAAACTGCTTTTTCATGATAAAAATGCATTTTTCGGCTAATAAACCCAATTACAAAGTTTCTTAAAATCGCCTGTACTATTAATTTCTGCAAAAAAAAAATGTAAACGACAGTGACACTTTAATGCTCCATGTCTCTAATGGTCGTATCGTCATGGGCTATAGATAATAATTTCCTCCCTGTGAATGAATGTACATTCTGGTTTTAGCTCTCTAGAGGTCTTCATGGTCCTATAGCAGGAGCCGGTCCTGTAGATGCAGTAGATGACATAGTTACAGCACCATCGTCGCTTTGGTCGTCTTATCACCAGGAAACTTTTGGTACAGGAAATTATTCAGCTTGTGTATAAGTGAATAGTGCGCTCGATACGACCACAGCTCGCTCACTATGTTCTTGCCGCTCTCGTAGTGGTAAAATAAACTGTGAATTTTCTCGGCTCGTGAGGAAAATATTTTTGGTGATAAGTTTTAATTTTCACAAGTTGCAAAAAAATAAATTCTAGCGAGTTGAGAGGTGATGCCTGCAGCAGGCAGATGCTCCCGTCTTTGCTGTGTGACGGGATTTTTCACATGCGGCAGATTTTTTTTTTTTTTTTGGTCCGTACATCTGTGAATGTGTTGCTTCCCCATAGTCTGGTATAAAGGCGTAATCTGTATTTCTGTGACGTGCATAGGTGAGCAGCCATAACTACAGGTTATCGCCTATCTACACGATCACTTCGGTGTTGGTTTCAGTTCTTCTGATTTGGTTCACTAGAACATGTATATAGCTTTAACAGGTTGTCCAGTGAAAATCTTTTTTTCTTTCAAATAATCTGGTTTCAGAAAGTTATATAGATTTGTAGTTTACTTCTATTTAAAAATCTCAAGTCATCCCATAGGTATCAGCTGCTGTATGTCCTGCAGGAAGTGGTGTATTCTGTCTGACACAGTGCTCTCTGCTGCCATCTCTGTCCGAGACAGGAACTGTCCAGAGCAGCAGCAAATCCCCATAGAAAACCTCTCCTGCTCTGGACAGCTCCTGCTACAGTGTAGGGGCGTAATGTGCTGCTTCAAAAATACAGTTCAAAGTGATAATCCCACCTGTGTAATGGGCCCCTTACTTTAGTTCTGCTGATGTCTGTCTGTCTATCTGTCCTTATTGGCCAAGGTCTTGTGGAGAAACCTGTCTGTCGTCTAATGTCTACAGTCCCTGAGTGATTTTATGTTTCGGCGTAAGGCTGGGTTCACGCTTGTATACCTTTTACACCAAAACCTATATGATAAGGATGTGCTGGATGTCATGCTGTAGAATCCACTTCTCATTGACTTACCTGAATAAAGAGTTTGTTGGAGACGAAGTGTATACTTTTTTGGCTGGAGTCGATCCGAACCCGGACTTTCGGCATTTGATTAGCGGGGGCTGCTGAACTAGGATAAAGCCCTAAGGCTATGTAGAAAACATGGATATGGTCACTGGCTGTATCCATGTTTTCCAGACAACCTTAGAGCTTTATCCAACTTCAGCAGCCCCAGCTAATCAAATGCCGAACGATCGGGTTCGGATCGACCCGAACCTGATTCGCTCATCTCTAGCTGAATGCAGTTGAAGACACTACGCTATTCTATGCAGAAAACAAAGCGTGGAAATGGAAAGGCAAAACTCAGTGTGAACCCAGGCTAAGGCCTCGCTGAGATCAAAGGGACAGGAGCCAGAGCACGGATACTAAAAGGCGGCTACATTACTACCAACTAAATAAGAACAGGCATTTTCTTTCTTTCTGCACTTTTCAACCACTTTTACACTTTGACATTGTTCTTGTTTCTTAGCAGACAAACACAACTAAACAGCAAGTCTGAGCTGTATGTAACCACAGCGCAGGCCTGAGTGAGTTACTGAGGAGTCACTCGTACACAACAATACAATGTGGTCACCTGTCATGGCTTTGGGCAGAGGTGTTGGCTGCTTTAACCTTCATAGCAAATTATGGGGCTAAAACTTAAAGGACACCTAACTATTATCTGTTATAAGTAGATCATCCTGTAGAAGTCTTCACCTGAGGCTATATGATTACATTTAGATGGAGCAGCCAGCTGTGGATTGAAGCACAGTGCCACGCTCTTCTCCTGACTGACATGTAAAGAGTTATTAGTGACAGTAACGCAGTAAAGAAGCACATTAAGGAGCTAATGTTATTTCTTGGGGCTTTGGCACTTTTATCCGTTGTGGAGATGGAAACACCCATTGAAGTCTATGGAGAGAAATGAAAGTATGGATGCATCTATACGTCTCGTGTTTAATTCATATTGCATCAGCATGTCATCTGCATTGCATCTGGTTTTTAAAGTGTATTTACTGTACAGAAATGTAGATGCAATCCCGGTAAAATACTGATGACACACTGATGCCATCTTATCCCTGTGTCACATCTGTATTACACACTTGTGCTCCTACACTATCAAGCAGACCTTATCCTGGCTTCACACAAGTGTAATATTCCCCCTTCGTGCATATTGCCGCAAAAGTCCCGGCCGGCTGCTAAAAATATTATTGATCGCTATGATGCTGAGAGTTTAGATCATTACACTCCTGGTTGGGCCCTATCTAATATAAGTGCACACATGTGCCCATATTGTGCTCTTGTAAAATAGTTTTAAAGGAGTAGTCCGACAAAAATTTTTTTTAAAGTATTGTATCGCCCCCAAAAGTTATACAAATCACCAATATGCACTTATTACAAGAAATGCTTATAAAGTGTTTTTTTTTTCCCCCCGCACTTACTACTGCATTAAGGCTTCACTTTCCGACCCCCAGAGCTGTGAGAGCTGTGGCTGCTGGAGAGGATGATGGCAGAGGAACACTGAGGGACACTGGGCACTGGAGGGACACTGAGCATCCCTCTGCTATCATCCTCTCCAGCAGCCACAGCCCGCACAGCTCTGGGAGTCAGGTCGTGACATCACCATGTTATCCAGAAAGTGAAGCCATGATGCAGTAGTAAGTGCAGGGAAAAAAACACTTTATAAGCATTTCCTGTAATAAGTGTATATTGGTGATTTGTATAACTTTTGGGGGGCAATACAATACTTAAAAAATTTTGCCGGACTTCTCCTTTAGGGTGCGTTCACACCTACAAGATCTGCAGCAGATTTGATGCTGTGTTCAGTTATTTAAATAAAATCTGCTGCAGAAAATCAGCTGCAGATCCTGTAGGTGTGAACGCACCATTAAGGGTAGCTTCACACGTATCTGATCAGCTGTGAGTTTGCACAGGCAGCACTTATTGGCTGATGGGGAGCCTCACACAGACACCGCTCCGAGCAGGTAATGTATGCTTCGGGCCGGTGGCGGGGGGTTAAAGGGGTCGGGTCACATACTGGCAGTGGAATGAAAATTCCGCTGCGGGTATGTGACCCATTCAACTTCACACTTCCAGGATCCGCAGCAAACTTGCAGCGTGAAATCCACTGCGGATCTGGTACGCGTGAAGCTACCCTAAAAAGGGGTTATCCAGGCTTGGAAAAACATGACTGCTTTCTTTCAGAAACAGCATCACTCCTTTCCTCGGTATGAGTTTGGTTTGTTGCTTCATTCTATTGATTTGAATGAAACCTAATTGTAATACCACACACACCCTGAGGACAGGGGTGGCACTGGTTTTGTGAGAAAGTAGTTGTGCTTATTCTAATACTGAATAACCCCTACTACTTGTCCTGCGTAGCTGATCAGGTGCTGCCCAGAATGGATATACTCAATAACCTTTACAGTCACTGATGGCTATATATAGATACAATTTACGATACAATGTTTCTTGTCTTTCTAATAAAGTTTCAGGGACTGGATTCCCCTCTTCCTGTGTTTAGCCCCAGTATATTTGTATATATATTTTTTGTCCTTACTCGTGTTGGCAGCGGAGTAGACCAGGCAGAGCCAGACTGTTCCTGGCTCTCACGGAGAGCGCATATTTTGTATCTTTCATAATTGGAATTAAAAATGGCTACAATACATGTTAATAAGTGGGCCAAGGTTACATTCCTAATCCTCCAAGACAACTAAATAAAACTTTACTTTGTGTATGGCTGTATTGTCTGTAACCGATTTGTGTATCTTGGTGAGAAGAAATGATCCTCAGCCTGTGGCTAAAGCAGAGCTCTCAGTTGGGATAGGGCTCCGTTCTTCAAGGATATCACGCTTTGTAGTTGATTATATTTCTTGTGCCTTTTAGATCGCCATAGTTTGCGCTATCATCTTTTTTTGGATTGTTATATTTTCCAAAAGTTAAACAAAGCTCTAACAAATTTATAGATGTATTTTTTTTGCTTTAGACACACTCCTATTTTGGACAACTGAAAACAGAAAAAAAATTGTTAAAAAACTTACCTGGTGGTCTAAAGCAGTGAAGGGGTGAAAGTATATTGAAATGATAGGACCACTTTAACACTGTACATGACATTACGTTACACAAATACTTACATAGCTCTGCAGCATGCAAAAATACACACCCAGCTCTGCTATGTCAAAATACACATACACACAGAGGCACACAGTGCTACTATACCAATATACAGACACACACCCCTCTGCTACATCACCATACACAAATAGCTCTGCTACAAACACAGGACAGACACACACACCTCTGCTTTATCACCATACACAAACAGCTCTGCTACTTGCATATAGACACACATCTCTGCTGCATCATCATACAGAAATAGCTCTGCTTCATACGTACAGACACACACCTCTGCTACATCACCATACACAAACAGCTCTGCTACATGCATATAGACAGACACATCTCTGCTGCATTGCCATACACAAACAGCTCTGATTAAAACGCACAGACAGAGGGACACATACATAATTTTAATACAGATTAGCCTTACTTAAAGTATTTACAGGGAGCCCTTCTACCAGTCATGTGACTAACTACATGACTGACATCACTGAAGGTCCTGCAGGTCCTTCAGCTCTATTGTTGGTGAGTTTCCTATGGAGCTTTTACATGTAGGAATCTGGATGTGATTCACCTCACCCCCAGATTCCTCTCCTGATCTCACTAACCGGTGTCCAGCAGCTTTTAAGGCTTTTAGCTATCGGCATGCTGGGAGATGTTGTTCTGTCACTTGTTTAGCTAGTTGTGGCTTTAAAGAAACATCTGTCTGTAGGTTGCTGGTTAGGGGCCTAGCATTGCTGTGTAATGCTGAATATTAGGGAATACGGAGTATAATCCCTCCTGGCTGTGATATTCGGCAATGGGGACTGTTCCCCAGATGTCACGGTTAAAACTCAGGTGACGCGATCAGAGTTTCTATAGAATTCTGGCATCCCTGGGTCCTAGAGATGAACAGGCTACGTAATCGCAGCTAATGCCGTTGATACTCTTTTATAGCTAAGCCAGTGAGTTCTCGTGATTTGGCGGAGGTATAATTACATAACCTGGGTTCACAACATTGAAAGTAATTTTAGAAGTAGCCTCTAAGGCTGGGTTTACATATATAAGTTGGCATCAGTTGCGTTTTTTGCCTAAAAACTGACCACAACTGATGTTACAACTGATGCCAAAAATGCATCAGTTGTCATCAGTTTTTCTATCCGTCTTTTCATTAAAAACCATCAGTTGCCATCAGTTTCCATCAGTTGTCATCAGTTGTCACAAGTTGCGCTCATCAGTTGACATTTTTTTCCCCAGTATGTTTTCCTGTCATTTTCAATGGGATTTGCGGGGGAGCGCACGGGGGCTATATACTAAATTGGGGGAGCTCACAGGGGGGCTATATACTACAAGGGGAGAGCGCACAGGGGGGCTATCTGGGAGGGGGAGAGCGCACAGGGGGGCTATATGGGAGGGGGAGAGCGCACATGGGGGGCTATATACTATTGGGGGAGAGCGCACAGCAATGCTGTATACTAATTGGGGGAGAGCACACAGGGAAGCTAAATATTACTGGGGGGGCAACAGTGGGGCTATATACTACTGGAGGAGAAACAGGGGGGGGGGGGTGATATACTACTGGGGGACCAAGGGGGGACTATAGGGGAGGGGGAGAGCACACAGGGGGAGATATATGTTTATTTTGTGGTTACTATTTGACTGAACGCCGGATGCCAGAGCCGAACGACATGCGTCCTGCCCGGCGAGGCATCGGGCGCTCTATTCCATTGTATTGGTGCGGCGCCGCATCACCGGAGCGGCGGTCCGCCAGGACGCTGCAAGATGCGTCCTAACGCACCGACGGTCCGGCGATGCGGCGGCCACTAGTTCACGCCGCACATTTTGAACGATCCCATTGAAAACAATGGGATCAGTTCAAAGATGCGTTTCCCTCCGGCGCTTTTCTCCTGCGCCGGAGGGAAACGCCGCCGCACCGCCGGACATATGTAAACCCGGCCTAAGGGTCCCTTCACACTGAGAAAAAGTGGCAGAATTTCAAGCGGAGCCTGTGCCGCGGATGCTGCTTGACATTTTGCCTGTCCCATTGTTTCAATGGGATTTCTTGTGCGCCTCCGCTCAAAGAGTTTCCATGCCAATTCTTTGAGCGGAAAGTGAATCTGCAGCGGAACGTTCCATGCATACATTCTGCCATCAACAGTGAAAATTCCATTGAACACATTGGGACTTTGTACATGTTTTACAGGCGGAATTTCAATCGGAAAACGTGTGCAGATTTAGCTTGAAATTCCTTGCTTATGCCTCAGTGTAAACATATTGATGGTCTCTCCCCCATGCTTTATACTGCAGCACTGTAAAGAATGTTGGCAGCTGTATATAGGTACAAGCTGCATAAGAAGATCTTTGCTTAGTTCCATTACAGCTAAGGCTGGGTACACATTACGTTTTTGCAATCCGTTTTTTTCCCCTCTGTTTTTTGCAAAAAGCGGATGGAAAATACTGATGCATGTATGTGCAACCGTTTTGATCCGTATTTTTCATTGAATTCCATAAAAAAAAAAAGAATCAAAATGGATCCGTTTTTTAACGTACACAAAAACGTAGTCAACCTTGTTTTTGTCAATTATTTTTTTTTTTTTTTTTTTAATAATGGAATTCAATGGAAAAATGGATCAAAACGGATGCACATACATGCATCCGTTTTTTTTGTTTGTTTTTTTTTTTTGCAAAAAACTGATTGCAAAACGTAGTGTGAACCCAGCCTTAGATAGATTTATTATAAACTACATACTTATAAATGGGTGGTGTCAGCGTCACACCAACAAAACTCTCGTAGGTGTTAGTGGGGGCTGTGTAGACAGTGTGGCACCACATATTACATTGTTCCTGTAGCTTGGGCCAGGGGGCTGTGGTTCACATGATAGATGCGTCACTGCCAAAAGTGTTCTTCTTACTAAGCATAGTAAATGGGCAGAATGGTGAGATAGATGGTGTCTTTCAGCTCTTGTGGGTGTATGGCCAGCTTTAGACTGGATTTGGGGTCCACGGTCAGGAGGCAGCACAGGCATGACCAGGGGCATTAAGCAAGCATTTGCTGCAGTGCTGTAAAGGGCACTACTGTTGTACTGTAAACATTCTCAGAATACATTTTGGGATTGTTTCACTGCACCTCTGGGTTGGGGTCCAATATGGTTTTTTGGGTTGGGGTCCAACCAAGCCACTGCTTTTAGAGCAGAGTGGTGGTTGGTAACTTAGACAATAGGCTTTCAACAATGGGAAGGAAAAAGCAGCATATCAGCAGTAGGAGACACGTTGGCTAAATGAATGTATATGCAAATGTCCTACAAGATTAAAGGGGCTGTCCAGCGAAAATCTTTCTTTCAAATCAACTGGTGTCAGAAAGTTTATATAGATTTGTAATTTACTTGTATGAAAAAATCTCAAGTCTTCCTATACTTATTAGCTGCTGTATGTCATGCAGTAAATGTTGTTTTATTTTTAGTCTGACACAGTGCTCTCTGCTGACATCTCTGGCTGAGACAGGAACTGTCCAGAGCAGGAGAGGTTTTCTATGGGGATTCATAGAAAACCGAGACAAAGTTTCTGTCTCGGCCAGAGATGTCAGCAGAGAGCAGTGTGTCAGACTGAAAATAAAACAACATTTCCTGCAGGAAATACAGCAGCTGATAAGTATGGGAAGACTTTAGATTTTTTAATAGAAGTAAATTACTAATCTGTATAACTTTCTGACACCAGTTGATTTGAAAGAAAAAGATTTTTGCTGGATGCGGTCTCGTCTCCTTCGACCTAATAAAATCGTTATATGGCACATGTTGTTAAATCTTAGTGGCAACAGTTTGTATACTTTGTAATGGGTTTGATATACATCAGGGGTAGGGAACCTTGGCTCTCTAGCTGTTGCAAAACTACAACTCCCATCATGCCGGGCCAGCCAAATCTAAAGCTTTGGCTTTTTAGGCATGATGGGAGTTGCATTTTTGCAACAGTTGGCGAGCCGAGGTTCCCAACCCTTGATATAGAGGGACCTGGCTTGAGACCTTTGGGGTTGGCTGCAATGGCCAGCAAGGGTCCAGCCAAACTAAGGTTCCCATAGTGTAGTTTTAGCGTATAGATCCATCAGATGACTATTATTACACTACCCTGGTTTTACACACATATATAGCTGCTATTTGCATAGTGCTTTAGTATATTATTCAGTTCAATTATCTCCCATTATTGCTGGCAACTCTGCTATAGGATTGTTGCTGGGAATCTGTGCTGTGAAGTGGCTGTATAGGGCGATAATGGATGGTAAAAGGCAATGAAGGGCAAGTTCTGTTACCAGCAAATGTATCCCATCAGGGTTCATTGGTGGCACCAGGCTCTGTACTAGTGATCATAAACCTCCGTCTCAGAGCTCGGAGGACCAAGATATTGTTGGTGCGCATAGCCTTACAAGGATTTCCGCAGCACTAAAAGTGTTAGAAATTTTACTGGTATTTTCTTTAAGCAGGATATTTCTACCACCAGTTTCATTGGAGCAATGTGTTTGTTTCTAGGCCTCGAAGTAGAGGAAAAACTGCTTTGGAGGATGAAGATAGCATGGATGGACTGGAGGCAGCAGAACCAGAAAACTCTGCCGACACAGGTTAGTTATCTAACATTGCCTACATAGGTGGGAAGCCACAATGCTTACAGCAAGGGTGGCAAACTCATGGCCCTCCAGTTGTTGAGAAAACTACAATCTCCATCATGCTATAGCTTTGGCTGTCCAGGCACGATGGGAATTGTAGTTTTGCAACAAATGCAGAGCAGCGAGTTTGAGACCTGTGGCTTATGCTACGTTTACACGAAGCGATAATTGGCCCGATCGTACAATTAACGATGTCGGAGTAACGTTTTTTTTTTCATAACGATCAGCGTTTAGACGGAACGATACGCCGTACGGAAAATTAGTTTTGCGATTGTTTCGCGATCGCTTAAGCCTAAGCCTATCTCACACATTGGTTAAATCGGCGAACGACTTTACACGGAACGATCTGCAAATTTTTTGCGAATTTGAGCACATGTTGTAAGATCAAAATGAACAATTTCTCGTTCGCTGCGTTTACACGTACGATTATAGTTCGAAATGGATCGTTATCGCCCAAATTCGCACGATAATCGTTACGTGTACACGCAGCATTAGAGGGTGTGGTTGGTGCGTCTGACTTGCTGATGGGTTTTAGAACTTTGACCCATTGTTTTCTTGTGTATCTGATGAGATGTGCCTTTTTAGTTTGTTTGAGGGTCTCAGAGTGCCATGACACATGCCCTTGAATTATATTGGAGTCCATCGGGTTCCATTGTGGTGTCCATCTTTTTAAAGGGGTTTTCCAGCGCTACACAAACATGGCCACCTTCCTCCAGAGACAGCCCCGCTCTTGTCTCCAGCTTGGGCGAGGTTTTGCTGCTCAGTTCCATTGAAGTGAATGGAGCTTAATTCACCTCAACTGCAGACAAGAGCTGTGTTGTCGCTGAAAGAAAGTGGCCATGTTTTTGTAGCGCTGGATAACCCCTTTAGGGATCGGCTACATTATTCTTTCTGGACCTTTCACAGTTTCCAGGTGCAGTACAACTGCATGTAAGACTAACAGCTGCTGCTGTATGGCTTTCCCTTGGGGTCCATTGAAGGCAGTCATACTGCGTGTGTATTAGGGTGGGTTCATACTGAGGAATTCTCGCGGATAATATCCACGGAATTCCGCTGCCTGTCCGCGTGCACGGCCGCGCGCCTTTCCGCCGGCTCCATAGACACCATTCTATGGGCCGGCGTATTCCACTATCCGCCAAAAGAAGTTACATGTCACTTCTTTCGGCGGATAGCGGAATATGCCGGCCCATAGATACTATGCGCGACAATTCCTCAGTATGAACCCACTCTTATGGTGTATCTTATGGTGGGCAACTATGTTTGTTCCTCCACAGAGTTCTCTACAACACCACAAGCTCTGTATAGTGAGTATACTGTCCTGGGGAGGTGTGAATGCCGAGGTCACAGGAAACTAGCAGAATTTCAGAGTATTTCTGGATTTAACTGGAAATGATGAAAACCAGTTGCCGGTTACAGATAGAAACTATACAGAAGGCTGAGTCACCTTGTGAATACGTGTGTTTTGCATCGGTCCAGAGATGGGGTCATAGATCAGAATTGGAAACCACTCCTATGGCCAGTTTACGTTCTGCATTTCTTAGGCCAGTAAGGAATTATGGGGAATTTTAAGGATTTTTTTTAGAATTAGAAAAACACTGCTACTTTCTTGCCAAAAACAGCACCACTCCTGTCTTCAGGTCGTGTATGGTATTACATTTCAGCTCCAATAACTTCAGTGGAACTGAACTGCAAAACCCACACCCAAACTGGTGCTGTTTCTAGAGGAGTTAGAGGGAATGCAATACGTTTGGAGGTTGCCCAACTTTGTCAAGTCATTCTTTACAAAACACACCTTTTCTCAAGAATTAAAATTTTGCCGTTTTATGTGATAAGATGTTTAATTTAGTCACCAGTCACCCAGTTCTCAATTCTACATCAGCACTGACATCATTGCGAAATAGTCATCTATTGTTACAGCACAATAGGTGGGATTGGGTCCATTGCTTTATACACTATTTTGCTCTCCTTGACAAGCACATTCCTCTGTTACATGTTGTACACCTGACAGTGACTGCTGGTTTGTTTGCAGTCCCTGGGTGAATGTTACATAGAACAAGCCAAGGCTGTGCTGGCTCAGTAATGGACGTTCTTTTTATTCCGTTTTCTTTGGCTGTTGATGGTATATATCCGAGACTGAAGCATTCCTGAATGTATTCATATGCTAACCTTTTATTTATGGTGCATGCATAGTGCTTAAAGGGGAATTGCCCCCCTAGTCGTTTATTCTACATCTAAGTGTAAATGTTCCATAAATGCCTAGTAGATATGGCTCCTGCTCCCATGACCTGCAGCCATATCCATGACCAGGGTCCTCAACCCACATCCTGCGCATATGCGATATACGTCCTTGGTGAATGTGGAGATATAACAAATAAGCACATTTTCATCCTTCACCACCACCACCTTGCTTGCCCTGTGCCCCCTAATAATCTCAGTGTAAATCACTGTGGTAGTATTGTGCTGTACTGGAGGTGATGATGCCTGTAAATTTCATACATCACAAGACCATTGATCACTGTAGTCAACCTTCAGCTTCACGCTGCAGACGTCTTAAGGTCCTATTACACAGAGCGATAATTGGCAGAATCAGGCCGATTCGGCTGAGTAGGGTGCTGCTTTCTCTTCAGAGACTTTGACCAGTGCTTTCTCTGTGACAAACGATATATATATATATATATATATATATATATATATATATATATATATATATATATATATATATATATATATGTATATAGTGTAGGACAGGAGAATTTTATCCTCTTGACAGAACAATACCACAAGATAGCAAGCCTCCATGACTCACGTTTACATCATGCTGATCTCATGGTTATTGCCATTATGCCCATTTGATCAGTGACTGTAAGAGAGTGTATTTATGTGCATGACACCTTCACATGCATGCTAGAGGTCACTCGCTTAGAGGACTATGCAGTTGTGATATAACAATTATCAATTGTATATGACTGGGTAACAGAATCACCATTTACACACAACAGCAGTATACTGAGGCTGGTAGACCATTGGATTGGAAATATTATTTTATTCCAATTTAAAAAGGTATTATTGTTTGAAAAAGTTATTCCCCATTTACAACATGTGCTCCATCCACTTCATTCATTCTCTATGGGAGCCAAATACAGTGCAGAACTGTTTCCTTCAGCTCCCATAGAGAATCAATAGAGCGGCAGCGTGCATGCCCGATCCTTCTCTTCATTCTAATATGAGACTGCTGTCCCTGTTCTGGAGATTGCCGGGGTTCCCAGGGGTCATACCCATATTGATCAGCCAGTTATCCTCTGTCCTGTGGATTGGGGGTATGTTTCTCAGATGGGAATACCCTTTTATATCTATGCTGGTTAGGGTAAGCGGGGGTCTATGTTTTCCATACGCCAACAATGCATAAATCTCCTCTGTATGTTTTCTAGACATTAAAGAACGATCTGTGGAGGAATGTGCCCAGACTGAGGTGACGGACACTACGCAGCTAACACCCGTTCTTCAGCGTTCTCCATCCCAAGAGTCCGAGCACTCCACTGCCTCTGTGGGAGTCGAAGCCAGAAGCAGGTCTGTATGTAGTGTGCAGCTGATGCTGAGTCAGGGCGGGGGAAGGGCATCTGTGAACGTGCATAGAGAGGATGCTGGGAGTGCTGAGGAGCCGTGAGGAGTTAGCTGCCGACTGCACAAGCAGCTGCCAAACCCAATCTTGGATCTTAATTAGTGCAGGATGGGGAGAGCGGCTGAGGCCTCCCACACCTTCTTCTTAGGGTAACATTGCTATGAGACATCTCTGTAGACTCAGTACAGCAAAGCTGCTATTGTATCGGCTCCAAACATGTTTCCTTCAGATGCAGAGTAGTTTTTTGTTTTTTTTTAAGTATTGTTTTCAGCAATTGTCATTGAGTTTCTGTAGGTCCTAAGGTCATCCAGATAACCTACTGAACCCGCTAGTTAGCAAAGCAACTTTGGAAATGTGTGTTTAGTTTTTTATTCATCACAATGTATATCCGCCTGCTATGTCAGTGACCGTAAACATCCTTAAATGGGGTCGGAGCTGACATTTGTTAATTAGTTTGAGATTGTGTGTGTGTCTAATTTTTTTTATATTTTTTTAATTATATTTTTATTTTATTTATTTTATCTCCTACACATCTCCTCCTCTGAATTTATGATAGCATTTCGTCTTTTGGTGTAGGAGTCTTATCAGCATCTAGACCTGGCATTCTTTGCCCACTCTTCCTTTCAAATCTGTGAGTTGGCGAGGGCATCTCCTCTGTACAGTGCCTTCTACAGGTCAACACAGGTTAACTGGATTCAGCTCTGGTCTCTTGCTGGGTTCTAAAACTTTGATCTCCATATTATGAAGCTATTCCGTTGTTGATGTGGAGCTATGCTTTAAGTCATTGTTGTGCCGAAAAGTGAAATTATTCTAAATCTTCAGCTTTTTAGCAGAGGCCTGAAGGTTTTGTTCCAAAACCTACTGACTCTTCGGAATTGTTCATAATTCCCTCCATCTTGACTAAAGCTCCAGCTGCATAAAAACAGCCCCAAGACATAATGCTGCCCCCACCATGCTCCCATGCGCCATGTGGATGTGTTTTTTTTTTTTTTTTTTGTGTGATGTGCAGTGTTGGCTTTGTGCTAAACATATCTTATGGGGTCCAACAGCTTGGGCCCATCACAATCTCTAACGGAGACCTAGAAATCCCCATTAAACAGAACTGTAGGCTACACATGTGCATCAAAACTCTTTATTCTATACAGTGCCCCTAATGAGAGCTTAAGGTGGTGGATCTGTAGAGGGAGAATGGTTCTCGAGATCATTTAGCGGTCGGGCCCTCCACCATCTTAGTTATGCTCTACCAAGCGTGTACCATGGATAGTAGAAAGATGAATCCCGGCACACACCAAGGAGTCCTGTCTGTTTTGCACCAATAAAGTAAGCATTCCACTTCTTGGTGTGTGCCGGGATTCATCTTTCTACTATCCTGGGATTACTCCTACCATGAACACCACCAGACCTGCAGAGTGCTATCTTCAACCACATTGTACCATGGATAGGGCATAACTACTCCAGGTGGAAATACCTTTTAACATTAGTTTAATGTGATTTGCTAATTCTGAGTGCAACCACCTCCCCAGAGGGTGTTCACACTTCATTTGTTTCCACATTTTTTTTTTCTCCTCTAAATGATCTGTTTATTTCTCATTTGCATTGTACAAAATAGTACTGTGTTCCTACATTGTGGTCACCGCATGTATTGATGTACGGTAGGGCTCGGTAGGAGGTTGTTGTGAGGCTTCTGATAAATCGGGCCTCCAGTGTGTTTAGTAGTCCTAAAATTGTGTTGGAAAATGAAGTACAAGGTTGTGTTGTATTTTACAGTATTTATCTTTCTATATCTCTGCTTTTTTATGTGCAAATATAAAATGTTTCCCATGTGTTTTCTCTCAAAAACATCCCTGTTATAGAGGGTCAATGAAGCCTTCAGTGTGTTCTGTTTCTATAGAGATTTAAAGAGCTATTTCAGCATACAAAGATTCTCTTAAAGGACAACTCCGGCGGGACCCCCCCCCCCCCCCCCAAAAAAAACACAGACACACACAGACACCATACTCACCATCCCTCCGGTGACGATCGCCACTCCATTCGCCCGCCGTCCGCCTCACCGTCACCTGCCTCCGCCGTCCAGCGATGTCTCTTGCTTCCGGGTCCATGAGAGAGAAAAGGCTGCCAGTGCGCTTGCGCACCGGCAGTCTTTTCATTGGCTGGAGCGCATCACATGGCTTCCAGCAAGCTCAGCCAATCAGGGCTGAGCAAGCTGGAAGCCATGTGATGCGCTCCAGCCAATGAAAAGGCTGCTGGTGCGCATGTGCACCAGCAGCCTTTTCTCTCCCATTCACTCTCAATGAAGACGCCGAGGAGGAAGAAGACCCGGACCGCCCCCAGCTCTGACATCACCCGACACCAGAGAAGAGGACCGTGACGACCGTTATAGGTAATGTATATATTCTTTAACTTCCGGGGTGGGGAGTCGGGGGTCGGAAAGTGGGGGAAGGGGGCCAGACCGGGTATTTAACCACATTACAAAGTTATATAACTTTGTAATGTGTGTTAAATAAGCCAAAAAAATTTTTTCGCCGCAGTTGTCCTTTAATGAAAAATATAAAGTACAAAATACTCAATATTTTACGTCTTTTCACTAATTTCCCATTAATCACTTAGCACTTATTGTCCCGAAATACCAAAATGTGTCGTTTATGGCTTCGGGTTACGACCTGTAGTTCAGCTTGTTGGTCGCACATGCTCAGTTGCAGCAGAAGGAGTTCCAGAAGATTGATGTCTTTCTCGGATTTTATCTTTTGTCTTTGACCCTAGCTTTACAGCTCCTTAAAAGCGTATTCGCCTTAAATAGCCACGTTTAATCCACTTGCCATGGAAGCGCCCCCCCCCCCTTTTTTTTTACTTAAATTTCTACAAACAATTCTTGTAGAAGTGATAAAATGGCTCTGTTCCTCTCCAGATGTTGTTTTGCTCAAACGACAACTTTTATCTTGCGCACTTGAAGAAAAAAAAAATCAATAGTAATTACTCTATCACCGGGGCGCAGCTAATATGATGTGTTATACAGCTTGTGAGTCACGATACTGGACACAGAGCCAGCGTCACAGCTACAGCCTCATTTACTGCAATCTTCATGTCTCCCGCAGCGTTTCCTCATGTAATGAACATTTTATTTTATTCTTTGAAATATTAAGAAAAACATTACATAGTGCTGGTGAAAGTGTACCGAACAGACCTGCACTTTGCATTGCAAGGATCTTTGTGAGCAAAAATAAAGTAGACTGCTTCTGCTGAGATCTGAGGAGAGCCTTGATTTACTTTTCTTGTTTAGTAAGTCCTCTGAACACCTTGGTGCAGATACACAGCCTTCTCTTTATCTATTGTCTGTACAGCCCAGAACACATTACACTCCACATCCCCCGCCCCTTTCCATTTTTCTGTCTTGCTAAGGCTGTTCCTAGAGACAGATTTCCCCTAACAAGAAGAAGTGGGCGGCAAATAGAGACAAAAGAGTCACCATCTAGTATCTGTGATCTTCAGGCTGTTTTTCTGTAGTAGGGAGACCTTTTTGGTACATGTGATTTACAGAAATGTCAGGAGTCATGTTGGTTATCAACTAGAGGGAGGTTGTATAAAATAACAGTGACCATTTAAGGTTTTGTTTACACTGCCTTGATTTTCTGCTGTGTTTTCTGCTTAGTTAAAGGGGAATTATCAGCAGGTTAGAAGAATCTAACCAGCTGATAGTCCCCTATTGCACAGGAGACGTGAAGGACAGGGAGGGTATGTCTCTTACCTTCATCCTCGGCACCATTCTGGTGCAGTTATTTGTTTGTTCCACTGTCCATTGAGACCATTAAGAGCACTGCCCGCCCACCGGCGAGGCGCATCCCCTTCTAATTATAATCAACGGAGCTGGGCAGCGGGGGGCACAGTGGCCACTAACAGCATCCAATTGGCTGTATTGATGATTTTCTGTCATGGCTCCTTGTCTTTTGCCGAATAAAATAGCCTATTTTACAGTATTATTTGGCCTATTGATATATGCCTAGTTTATCTGTTGGCATGCCTACATAGGCTTCATCTTTTTTTTTTTTTTTAAAGCATATACATTACAGCATACTGAGAGGAAGCTGCATGCTTGCTATATGGCTCAGGTTCACACCACATGTAGTCATACAGTTGATACATCTGTTTATTGCTTACAGCAAAAAGTTAAATGCTTTATGGCGCTACAACATGATATCTATACATTTAGATCTTGTTTAGTCTATTTAGTCATAAAGATGGAGCAGTATACCTTATTTTGCAGTAAGCAGTAAAACATACCCTTCAGCTGTGGCGCAAATAAAACCATCAGGCCCAAACCTAAACAATCTCTACAATTGTCACCCTCACTCGGTTGTTTTCATACCTCCTATTCACTTAGATGGAGATTGTCCAGGCATAGGCAACCACTTTTCTGCCAGGATTAGGGGTCCAAACACTCCTGTTCTCTCAGCCCAGTCATATACTTCGCCAATACATTGCAAAACTTGTGAAGACTGTTAAGGTTAAAAAAAAAATTCTGCTTATATGAGGTGCTAACAGTGACTATGGCTTATGGTTCGACGACCAGAAAGGTTTAGTCCTGTACGGGAATCTGGCCTGCAGTGCCTGGCAGTCCCCATAAGCATTGATATGTGTGGCCCCCCGGTGCAGAGAGCCCCTGGACAAGTATGTTGTTTGTCCTGGAGAGGCTGCAGCCACCTCCACCCCCTGTTAGTAGCGTTCAGGGCCCGGCAATTGCAGCAAGCAGTTTTGTACGCCTGAGTTCACTCTCCTCTGGCTTTATTACTGCTGTATAGAATTGATGGACTGGATTATACAAACGCAGTACGGAGGAAACAATGGCAGTCATTTCTGATTTATTGTGGCCTTTGGGAAAGCAGAGTGGCTAGTAATGTGACCACCATTATTACACCTAATGCAGCCACTGCCATTCAGAAAAGCTTATTGGCAAACCTGTTTTTATCCATTGATTCCTATCTATAGTGATTTTGAAGCATAGAGTTCTCATAAGGGTCCTATTACACAGAACGTTTTTTAACGATTAACGACTAACGATAAACGACTGCAAACAAGATTGTTTATCATTAACCTGAAATCGTTCACTATATTACACAGAAAGATAGTCGTTAGTTACGATCGTTATTGCGATCGTTTTCGCCATCTTTACTATGATCGTTTATTCCTTCTGATCCCTGCGAAACAATGAACAATGTGCAATTACACTGAACGATTAGTGAAAAAATGTGCAACTTGAGCGAACGAATATGGAATTACAGCGAGCGATTAACTGTAATTTTAGGTACAGATCTAAATCAACGACATATGAACGGTTTTTCGGTCGTTGCCTGCAATTACACAGAACGACTCGTTTAATTTGAACGATATAATAATTTTTCGCACGATAATCTTCACATGTAATAGGGCCCTAAGGCTCTGTTCACATTGTAATGGCAGCTTCATCAGATATTCCGCTGTATTTGACTGGTAGACTAGCACAGCATTACCATCCGTCTATGATGTGTTGTCCTGTCAGTGAGGACTAATACCAGATCTCGCACCTCTTACTCTGTTTGATGGGATGAATGGCTGTCATGTGCACATGTAATACAGTGTAATTCATAACATTATATCAATTATGTACGACTGTACACGTCCCTGATCAATGTTAACCGTTTTGAGAAAATGGTGCAGAAAATTTTGCACTGTGGAGGGGGGAGGGGATTTTATTGTATCTGAAGAAGGCAACTAGGAAACATCTAAATCTTTTCTTCCTTTCCTTTTTTTTTTTAGTGAACAACTTTGCGCTTTCTGTTATTGTGGCGAACGGAGTCTCTTGGGGCAGGGGGAATTAAAACAGTTCAGTCTGACTCCTGACTTTCTCCTTCCGTGGAAAACACTGACTGAGAACAAAGAATCTAATGGCAGCAACGGCACCTGTAAACCCACCGGAAAATCGGCAAAACGAGGGCATCAAAAGTGAGTATTCTATGTCTCCCTTTATTAAATTTAGTCTAGGAGTTTGGCCCCATTATGGCTTGTGCTGTGGATGTTCTGTATGTGTCTGTGTGGGAATAGTGCTTTAAAGTGACACTGTCACCCCCTTTTTGCATCATGACTTCCCTACACTGGTGTAAAGGGTAAATTTTGCAGTTTTATATCATACATCATGGTGCTTGTTCCAGTAAAAAGTGATCTTTTGTCATCTGCAGATTGAGCTTTGCATCCGCAGCACCACTTAGCCCTGCCCACATTGCCACGGAGGCCCGCCCCCTTTGTGACGCCATTGGCACATAGGCCCCGCCCCTTAGCGGCCATTGGAAGGGGTAGCCTAAAGGTCTAGCCCCACCCCCACTAAGTCGGCCCACACCAATGGCTGCTGAGGGGCAGGGCCTAGGCGCCGATGTCGGGGATGGGTGGGGCTACGGGGGTGATGTGGGTAATCATGTCTTTTTTAAAGGGGAAAAGCATGAAAAGCAATAGTCTCTGTGGGAATCTACTTATTAATTCCATTGAATTGTAAAGCGATTATCTGGCCCTAAAGTTGTTGGCTGAATAGCTATAAAGCTGTAAACCTATAATAAACATCAGCACAGTTTGTGAATTAAGTATTGGTGGCTGATAATGTCCCTTGTACAGGAATAGGGGAGACTTTTTTTTTTTTATATAACAATCTTTTGTCCTCAGTATATAGTACCCCACAGGGGACTACAATAAAGCCTAGTCAGGTGACTGGATAGTTGCTTCATTCCTGTTGACCAGTAGGGAATAGGAATATTTAGATGTTGCCCATATAAATCCATGATTTTACGGATCTCAAGCCTTTCATTACTTATCAGCTTCTGTATGTCCTGCGGGCATTGGTGTATTCTTTCTAGTCTGACACAGTGCTCTCTGCTGCCACCTTTGTCCATGTCAGGAACTGTCCAGAGCAGCAACAAATCTCCAAAGAAAAGCTCTCCTGTTCTGGACAGTTTCTGACATGGACAGAGGTGGCAGCAGAGAGCACTGTGTCAGACTGGAAAAATTATACCACTTCCTGCAGAATATACAGCAGCTGATAAGTACCAGAGACTGGAAAACTTAAAAAAAAAAGTAAATTACAAATCTGTATAACTTTCTGACACCAGTTGACTTAAAAACTCTTTTTCTTCTCCTCCGGAATACCTTTTGATGTAATAATGGTGATGTATAGCTTATACATATTGGTAGCTATGAGTGTGCTAGCAGTATTCTTGCTCCAGTTTGGTTATCAGCTAGCTGGTGTCTTGGCTTTTTCTTCTACTTTGCACAGCTCCGTAAGAAAATAACAATCCTCTTGCCAGACTTTAATTATCAAAATCTATAGTCTTCATTTTGACAGAAAATAAAGCCTCCAACTGAGTTTAGTTAATCTTATGTGATGGTAATTGAAAAACTTGATGGGGCAGATTTATCAGCGTTTTCCTGCCGCGTTGTAGTTACCGTGAGTCGCGAAGTGGATTGTCACCAAATTATGAAAAACATTACTTGCCACGCGATGTTCGGTTATAGTAAATGGCGTGTATAGTAGCCGCGTGCCGGTTATCACTCCATATTGCTTTCCTCTCCATAGTCCCATTTGCTTCTGATGTTTTCTTGTATAAACCAGCTGAATGAATTGCTTATTGAGGGGGGGAGCCGTCGCCAGGACGGTAATAGGACTGGAGAGAAGATTTGGCTGCAGTGTGAATTGTAAATGGATTTCTGACAGCATGGAGGGTGAAAATATAACCGGTGTCTTCACTTTTGTATTGTTTGGAGATGCAGCACGTTTTATCTTTTTTTTTTCCTAAAAAAGAAAGGCAAAAGCAAAATTAAAAATTATTGTGGCGAAGCCTGGATATGGGCCTCCAGTATATTCATCAGTACGGAAGGGATGGTAAATGGTCTATGGTTTTTGTTTGTTTTTTTTGAAGGAGCCGGCTCATCCTTATAAAGACAATGGGAGAGATTTATCAAACATGGTGTAAAGTGAGACTGGCTCAGTTGCCCCTAGCAACCAATCAGATTCCACCATTCATTTTCCAAAGAGTCTGTGAGGAATGAAAGGTGGAATCTGATTGGTTGTTAGGGGCAACTGAGCCAGTCTCACTTTACACCATGTTTGATCTCCCCCCATATTACTATCCTAAGGTAAAAAGGAAGGAGACAATATAAGGGCAGACTAGATGGACCCGTCCTAGTGATCTTTTTCTGCCGATAATCTTCTAGGTTTTAAAGATGGCGATCAATGGAAGAAACTTGATTGTGAATAATGATTGGGAATTACCTGATCAATTGGCTTCTGACATTGATCGGCACATCCGCAGTTACATAAGGCTGCTACAGTATGATAGAGTTCATAGCGCTCATCCTGTTGGGTTAACTTTCTGAATTTCATCCGATCAATACACAAGCTACACTGCCGCTAGCTGTTCACCTACTATTAAATCACAACCTAACTATTAAAACCAAGAAAAACTCAGACTCCTTCACTACAGTGGGTGGTGTGCTGTTTTGGGGTCACAAGTAATATTTTATGGCCAATGCTGGCAGTGTTTGGCATATGTTTCATTGGTTATGCTTGTGGCCGGTGACAATGTCGGATGTGAATTGTCTTTTATGGAACAAATAGCACATGAAGCTATAGTACAGTAGACTGTGTCCCCAGCTGAGCTGCAGGATGATCAGGGTGAGGGCTCATGGGGTTTTACTATAGTTGTCCCCATGCGGTCTGCACAATGGCCGCCAGTATTCAGCTATACCATTTTCCACACCCTGCGTCGCATTAATATCTACACGCTTGTCGCATTGTGCCTTTATATGTAAATAGTCATTTTCACAGCAGAAAATGAAGCAATTGGAGCTTATTTCTCTGAGCCGAGCGAAAAGGGCAAAAGTACAAAGTGGAATTGCTGTGTGATTTAGTCATTATAGGTGGGGGTGGCTGTGCGACCCTGCAGTTTTGTTTTACTTTCCTGCCACAGCCGTACACCAGTATGTTCTGAACTTTACTAATGGAACACATCAGAATTTATATAGACCCATGAGCCAAGTGCACAACATTGACAGTGACACCTGCTAAGGGCTGATGGGTATTTGCCAGCAAGTGACAAATCGGTTCTCAAAGTTGATATGTTGGAAGCAGGAAAAATCGACAAGTGTAAAGTAATTGGGCGACTCAAGACAAGGGCCACGTTGTGACTGGATCAGAGCATCTCCAATATGACAGGTCTTTTTTAGGGTGGTCCTGGTATTGTTAACGCAGGGTCGCAGGCAACCATTGAAGGCTAGTTCATTGGATCTAATCCCATAGAAAAGCTATTGTAGGACCAATTGTTGAAAAAGTTATACTGGCTATGATGGAAAGGTGTCAGATCATACAATAGAAACCTTCTTTGTTTATTTCTTGGGGATAACATGTCCTGATCTTGTGATCATCACATTGATTTTCACGTTGACTTTCCTGACAGTGCTGTAAAAAAAAGCACCTGTAGTGGCAGGCGCCGTGGCCTCTGTGCTGGCAGGCGCCATACATCTGTATGTCCATCACATGATTAGGACTGATTTGCATCCACAATAAGTAAACAATGGAAACCGA
The DNA here is from genome assembly GCF_027789765.1 of Dendropsophus ebraccatus. Lineage (NCBI taxonomy): Eukaryota > Metazoa > Chordata > Amphibia > Anura > Hylidae > Dendropsophus > Dendropsophus ebraccatus. The sequence goes on along the minus strand of NC_091455.1, from coordinate 183,560,801 downwards.
GTTATTAAAATCCTTGAAGAATTAAAGCTGAAAGTGTATTGAAAAATTATATGGATCTTCTAAACTACAATACTCTCAATCACACAAAACCCTCAGTCTCCGAGTGAATTGCCCTGTGTGCCATGTTACCGGCTGCCTGGTATCGATTGAATTTGTGTAGTTCAGACATTGCCTGAAGCGTTTACTGATGTGTGGTGCCACCAGCACACCAACGCTGCCGCCGCTCGCCCTTTACTGCCTTTGTTACATACACACTATATAATTAAACAACACTCATTAGAAGTAGAGAAATCACTTTATGTATTGTTGTCCTAGCAAGCGCGCCATCTGTGCATTATTGACATGACTAGTGAAAAGAATCTTCCGTATTATAAATGTGTTGCATTGCATTTTGGGTATGTATTTCTTTTTATTAATCTCATGACTAGTATGGTGCTGTAGGTTAGCTGTTGCATTTACATCCCCTGCTCAGCATGGTTTCGGCTTAAATGTGAGCACGGAGGCCCTGGCACGTTTTGGGACTGAGCGCTTTCTGCGGCTGCCTCTCATCCCGAGAGCTTCCTGGAGCCCCTCTGAAAGGAGCCAAATTGATTTATCTTGGAACAAGTCTAGTGTCCCCGTGTGCTGCTGACGTAATCTCCCCGAGCTCTGCTGTGGACAGTGGCCAAGACACAGCACTGAGCCTCTGTTGTGCGGCACACATCTGATTGGCTGGCACGGCTGGCATCAGGCCAGGGTCATGATCGGAAGGGAAGTAGAAGACAACAATTACAAAGTGGATAGCGTCTCGCAAGTCCTATGTGGAACACCTATTTTTGTTTCGTCTTTACCCTTTAGCTGCTGTGACCGTCTTAGCACAGTAATGTCTTTGGATTCCCCTGTTATTTTTGCAATATCTTATAGGTTATTTTTCTTTACATATAAAGGAGCGCTTCTGCAATTATTTTTGGACATACAATATAAACTTTTACAGCTTGCTTTTCTATGTAACCTGTAAGTCTGTATCTCCCGCGTGTAGAACGTCCTATGAAATACAGCACCATATCATACCCCCCACCCCAACAGCTGCGTTCTCCTTATTCCTTTGTATGTACCCCCCCCCCCTCAATGCATAGAGTGCTACTGAAGTTATAATTTCTGCTTGTGTATAACACCTGTGGTGCAGTGATATAGTAGGTGAGTCTGTACAATGATTCTCTACAGAATTGTTAAACTTCTCAGCCTTACATTGCCATTTCTATCACAGGAAAACAAGCGAACGCTACATCTCATGGGAATACACTGAGTCTATAAAGTGTGAGGTAGAGGTCAGAAGTTTTATGTCACTGATTTCTTATTCTTCTGTTGTCACTATTTTTCCCTTTGTTGACTCCGTGTTTAGTATCCTCCCTAGGATTAGCCGGTAATATTCATGTGTGCCCGTAAAATATCAGGGAATTTATTGTGCCAGGGGAAATGACATTCCTGCCCAATTTGTGTATAAGATCCAGCACATACCACATATGTCGCTAACCAACCAGTGGGTAAATTGGGATGTTTTTCCGATTGTGGAAAATGTTGGAAGTGTTGGTGTCGGGGGGGTTGCTCTGTCCCCACAGCCTTTGGTAGATAATAGAGTAGGAAATGCCATTGCTGGGTGGTATGTATGTAGGTTGTATCCACTTTGCGCCGTAAACTGTTTCTCCACGGGAAAGTATATTTACTTTATTGGTTAGAGAGGTTTTTTGGTAGAGTTTCTTTATTACTTTTGAGATTGAGAACCTGGTGCTAGTTTTTATAGGATGGTGACACCTGCACGTTTCACCTCTCTACGAAAGGCAATGGTTGCTGTGGGAATCTACTAATTCATTCCATTGAATTGTAAAGCGATTATCTGGCCCTAAAGTTGTTGGATAAATAGTTAAAATGTAAACCTATAATAAACAGCATAGTTAGTGAATTGTGAAATAAAGCCCCCCAAGAGCTAAAAAAAGAAATGCTCCCATACCTAGCTGGCCTTGCTCACTTAAGTCCCTCTATTTTTAGCAATCTCCCATCTTTCTAGCTGCTTCCATTTACAAGAAAAAGTTTTTCTAAAAGATGGTCTATATTTAACCCCTTAACGACAAAGGGCGTATATTTACGCCCTGTTGTCGTTAAGGGCGTTCAGAATGGGGCCGCGCGGCAACCCTGCTCTGAACGGCCGCGATCCCGAGTGCCGCATGCAGCCCGGGACCGCGGCTGTTAGCGGGCACGGTCCGATCACCGTGCCCGCTAATAAGGTAATCGGAGGCAGCTGTCAAAGTTGACAGCTGCCTCCGATTACCGGAGGCATCCGTTCCCTGGTGTCTAGTGGGGGAGATCGCTCCTCCGGGACAACTCCACGTCTCCATGTGTTGTGCCTGCCATGATGGCGCTGTCCCAGGCTCGGCACTCGTTTGTTTTCGGCTGCAGCAGCCGAAAGCAAACGAGTGCCAATCTCATTGATCTTTGCTGTATAAGTATACAGCAAAGATCTCAATGAGAGATCAAAGTGTATATACTAGAAGTCCCCCAGGGCGGCTTCTAGTATATGTGTAAAAAAAAATAAAGTGTTGTTGTCAATAAAAAGCCCCCTCCCCTAATAAATAAACATGTTTGCTATTGCCGCGTGCGTAATCGCCCGAACTATTAATTAATCACATTCCTGATCTCGCACGGTAAACGGCGTAAGCGCAAAAAAAATCCCAAAGTGCAAAATTGCGCATTTTTGGTCGCATCAAATCCAGAAAAAATGTAATAAAAAGCGATCAAAAAGTCGCATATGCGCAATCAAGGTACCGATAGAAAGTAAACATCATGGCGCAAAAAATGACACCTGACATAGACCCAAGAAGAAAAGCACTATAAGCCTGGGAAGAGAGCGATTTTAAGGAACATATATTTGTTAACAATGGTTTGAATTTTTTACAGGCCATCAGATACAAGAAAAGTTATACATGTTATATATCATTTTAATCGTAACGACTTGCGGAACATACACTCGCCGGCCACTTTATTAGGTACACCATGCTAGTAACGGGTTGGACCCCCTTTTGCCTTCAGAACTGCCTCAATTCTTCGTGGCATAGATTCAACAAGGTGCTGGAAGCATTCCTCAGAGATTTTGGTCCATATTGACATGATGGCATCACACAGTTGCCGCAGATTTGTTGGCTGCACATCCATGATGCGAATCTCCCGTTCCACCACATCCCAAAGATGCTCTATTGGATTGAGATCTGGTGACTGTGGAGGCCATTGGAGTACAGTGAACTCATTGTCATGTTCAAGAAATCAGTCTGAGATGATTCTAGCTTTATGACATGGCGCATTATCCTGCTGAAAGTAGCCATCAGATGTTGGGTACATTGTGGTCATAAAAGGGATGGACATGGTCAGCAACAATACTCAGGTAGGCTGTGGCGTTGCAACGATGCTCAATTGGTACCAAGGGGCCCAAAGAGTGCCAAGAAAATATTCCCCACACCATGACACCACCACCACCAGCCTGAACCGTTGATACAAGGCAGGATGGATCCATGCTTTCATGTTGTTGACGCCAAATTCTGACCCTACCATCCGAATGTCGCAGCAGAAATCGAGACTCATCAGACCAGGCAACGTTTTTCCAATCTTCTACTGTCCAATTTCGATAAGCTTGTGCAAATTGTAGCCTCAGTTTCCTGTTCTTAGCTGAAAGGAGAGGCACCCGATGTGGTCTTCTGCTGCTGTAGCCCATCTGCCTCAAAGTTGGCCGTACTGTGCGTTCAGAGATGCTCTTCTGCCTACCTTGGTTGTAACGGTTGGCTATTTGAGTCACTGTTGCCTTTCTATCAGCTCAAACTAGTCTGCCCATTCTCCTCTGACCTCTGGCATCAACAAGGCATTTCCGCCCACAAAACTGCCGCTCACTGGATGTTTTTTCTTTTTCGGACCATTCTCTGTAAACCCTAGAGATGGTTGTGCGTGAAAATCCCAGTAGATCAGCAGTTTCTGAACTACTCAGACCAGCCCTGGCACCAACAACCATGCCACATTCAAAGGCACTCAAATCACCTTTCTTCCCCATACTGATGCTCGGTTTGAACTGCAGGAGATTGTCTTGACCATGTCTACATGCCTAAATGCACTGAGTTGCCGCCATGTGATTGGCTGATTAGAAATTAAGTGCTAACGTGCAGTTGGACAGGTGTACCTAATAAAGTGGCCGGTGAGTGTATATAACATGTCAGCCAGGGCGAATGACGTAAAAACAAATACCCCCCAAATAAACAAAATGCGGGTTTTTTTTCAATTTCACCACACATTTTTTTTTCTGGTTTTCCAGTGTACTTTATAAAAAAAAATTCAGCCTGTCATTGCAAAGTACAATTAGTGACGCAAAAAATAAGGGCTCATGTGGGTCTCTAGGTGGAAAAATGTAAGTGCTATGGCCTTTTAAGCACAAGGAGGAAAAAACGAAAATGCAAAAATCGAAATTGGCTCTGTCCTTAAGGGGTTAAGATAGGAAACTACATTTCCCATCATGCAATCAGGGCTGTGGAGTCTGAGTCGGAGCTAGTTTTGGCTGGAATCGGAGTTGGAGTCGGAAAAAAAATGTACCGACTCAGACTCCAGCTTTAAAAAAAAATCCTAAAAAAATTTAGAATTGAATTTTGATATGAATTTTACAAGTTTTGCTCATGAATATATATTATGAGCAACATTCTAATAGGACACTGGCCCTATTACATAAGGGTGGTCGGGGAATATATCAGTAATAGGACACTGGCCCTATTACTAGGGGGGTCATGGAAAAGTTGGGAGATATGTGCTGGTCTCTTCCTGGATGCTGGATGACTGTATATGAGCAGCAGTGTAATATGAAGATATCCTGTGTAATATAGAGGAGGAGGAGAAGACACAAGTAGTGTAGCAGTAACCTCTGTCCTCAGTGTGGTGTTATCACTATGTGTGAACCCTCTCTATATCACTGTGTGTGACCCCTCTCTATATATCACTGTGTGAACCCTCTCTATATCACTGTGTCACCCCTCTCTATATCACTATGTGTGACCCCTCTCTATATCACTATGTGTGACCCCTCTCTATATCACTATGTGTGACCCCTCTCTATATCACTGTGTGTGACCCCTCTCTATATCACTGTGTGACCCCTCTCTATATATCACTGTGTGACCCCTCTCTATATCACTGTGTGTGACCCCTCTCTATATCACTGTGTGTGACCCCTCTCTATATCACTGTGTGTGACCCCTCTCTATATCACTGTGTGTGACCCCTCTCTATATCACTGTGTGTGACCCCTCTCTATATCACTGTGTGTGACCCCTCTCTATATCACTTTGTGACCCCTCTCTATATCACTTTGTGACCCCTCTCTATATCACTGTGTCACCCCTCTCTATATCACTATGTGTGACCCCTCTCTATATCACTGTGTGACCCCTCTCTATATCACTGTGTGACCCCTCTCTATATCACTATGTGTGACCCCTCTCTATATCAGTGACCCCTCTCCATATCACTATGTGTGACCCCTCTCTATATTACAGGTATCTGGCATTGTTAGCAGTGTTTCTTCAAGTATGGTGAATATTTAGTTTGAAACATAGAAGATTGTCAGCAGGAAAAGACCCCCTGCTCCATCTAGTCTACTTGTGAGTAGTTCAGGACATGGAGGCTGGAGACTGGCTGCATCCACTGCACACACAGGAGAAGCTGCTTTATATACAGTATTCCTTTATTCACTCAGAAGTTGCCCCAGGATCATGTAGGACATTAGGGAGAAGCTGCTGAGCCAGTGTGATATATAACTCACCTGGTATCTGACTGGCCATTTATGAAGGAGCAGGAGTCGGGAGTCTGAGTCGGTCCTGATAAAATTCAGGAGTCTGAGTCGGAGTTGGAGTCAGAGCTGCGGCTTACCGAATCCACAGCCCTGCATGCAATGCTTATGCCTGATGGTGGTGGTGTAGCAGAGCTGTGATGGTGATGTAGCAGAGCTGAGATGATCATGGTGATGTAGCAGAGCTGAGATGATCATGGTGATGTAGCAGAGCTATGATGATGTAGCAGAGCTGAGCTATGATGATGTAGCAGAGCTGAGCTATGATGATGTAGCAGAGCTGAGCGAATGGTGATGTAGCAGAGGTGAGGGGGATTGCATGCTCGGGGGGGGGGGAGTCGTGGGGGAGGAATGGTGCCGGGCGGGTGAGCTCCGGGGTGAGGGGGGTCACATAGTGTGGTGAGTTTTTGGAGAGGGAGACAGTGATCAGCGGCAGCTGTTAGAGTCGCTAACCCAGCCTATTGAAGAGCGGAGGACACGTGATCCCGACATGGAGGGTGGGGGCTGGGAGCGGTGTCGGAGTAGAAAAAGTTTTGATGATTCTATGCGTTTAGTGGGGGTGAATACACGTAGATAACAGCAAAACTGCCGAATCCATAATTGATATTGGAAAGATGGAACGCTATGAGTGGTCAACTAGAGATGAGCGAACTCGAGTCGATCCGAACCCGAACTTTCGGCATTTGATTAGAGGTGGCTGCTGAAGTTGGATAAAGCCCTAAGGCTATGTGGAAAACATGGATATAGTCATTGGCTGTATCCATGTTTTCCAGACAACCTTAGAGCTTTATCTAAGTTCTGCAGCCACCGCTAATCAAATACCGAACGTTCAGGTTTGGATCGACTCGAACCCGAACCCGGTTCGCTCATCTCTATGGTCAACATATTAATGCAAAAATAAATTTGGGGGGAATACCCCTTTAAGTGGTGGTGGCTGATGATGTCCATTGTACAGGAATAGGGGAGACTTGTGTTTTTTATAACAATCTTGTCCTCCGTATACAGTACCTCACAGGGAACTACAATAAAACCTAGTCAAGAGACTGTATAGTGGCTTTATTCCTGTTGAGGAAGTGGTGTATTCTTTTCAGTCTGACACCATGCTCTCTGCTGCCACCTCTGTCCATATCAGTAGCAAATCCCCAAAGAAAACCTCTGTCACACAGTAGCAGAGAGCACTGTGTCAGACTGGATAGAATACAACAATTCCTGCAGGACATACAGCAGCTGATAAGGACTGGAAGACTTTTAAAGGTCTTAAACAAAAGTAATTTTACAAATCTATATATCACTTTCTAACACCAGTTAACTTTTTTCCCCTCTGGAGACCCCCCCCCCCCCCCCCCCCCCCTTGAATTCACTGGGAAAACATCTCTGTGTGTACACAGTTTAATTTTACCACTGCGATTGTTACAGTCCTACAGTCTTAATATGTAAGTGCCGGAGACTTTCTGGCTTTTTTATGTACCAAAATACATATGTATGTATATTGGGAGCATAAAAGTCCCCAACAAGTTTCTTCTGAAAACAGCTTTTATCATATAGATTTTGCTACAGCCTATAGGGACAAAGATTTTTTTTAAATATTTTGTCCTGAAAAGTTGTCCTTTTAAGGCTAAAAATGAGCTTCCAAAAATTGTTCAGGAGCTAAGCCTCAGCCAATCGGATACCGTATGTCATCTGTTCCCTTTCACTCTTCTACTGCATCCCCCTCTTCCCCCATTCTCACGTTGTTACTGCAGGCAGATTATTTTGAGCACTGAGTAGGTTTCAGTGAAGATCTTGTAGGCGGGTGAAAAGATTCCACTTTTCTCTGATTTAAATATTACAAAATTTAATTGAATGAAAACCTTGAAATCTAGCCAGTAAGCCATAGAGTCCTCTACAACACTTACCTGTCCATAAGTTCTGTGTTTTTCATAACGTGGGAATTAGCCTTAAAGGAATGACTGTCCATGTTTATGGGTGTGTGTCTGCTCTAATGACAGATCTCAGGTAAAGAAGAATGGGGGGATGTTGTATTTTTGCATGCCTAATCCATTGTTTCCATAGGAGGTAAGCCATTGCCAGCAGGATTATAAGGCAGAGTGTGCTTGTGGGGGCGATGGGAACAATAGTTGTCGGCCAACATCTATTGAAGGTGTATGGGCAAGCAGGGCTGCCTCTAGGTTTTTGCGGGCCCTCGGAAGACAGAGCCTTAGCGGGGCCCCTTATCCATCCATCCATTCACTATGCACCCATCATCTACACACTATGCACAATCACTATTGGCACTGACTGACACACTAAGGGTTCATTAACACAAAAAGATTATCTGACAGATTATCTGCCAAAGATTGGAAGCCAAAGCCAGGAATGGATTTGAAAAGAGGAGAAATCTCAGGCTTTCCTTTATGACCTAATCTCTGTTTATAGTCTGTTCCTGGCTTTGGCTTCAAGTCTTTGGCAGATAATCTGTCAGATAATCTTTCTGTGTAAATGGACCATTAGACACTAACACTTAGAGCTCCGTCTTCTCCCTCTTCCTCTCTGTCGGGCTGCTCTCCACACTGTAAGGTTGAAGTCCTTCGGGTCATGTGATCAGGTCCTTCACCCTTGTCTGTCTCTGTGCAGGTCCTGCTCCGTCTCCTGTGTCTTCTGATTATCAGGTCGTTCACCTTGCACTACAGTGAGTGGGCTGAACATTAGAACACCAGGCCCCGGCACTTGTCCGGGTTAGGCCCGGGCAAGTTGGGAAACTTTTAAAGTGATATTCAGTCAATTTGGATAAATGGTCTTTAGTCATTGTTTGCAAGACAAATTAAGGCATCTGTCTAAAGGGCCTTTTACACGGGACGATTATTGTGCAAAAAAATCATTTAATGGTTCAAATTTAAGCAATAATCTTCTGGTGTAAACACGGCAACGATCAAGTTCCGAATGAAAAATCTTTTGTATGTCACTGATCGCATCTTTTGAACTGACCACAAAATCATTGTTAATCGTTCTCGAGTCTTTCAGAGTACTCTCATCGTTCACAGTATATACGAACGCCAAACAATCATTTACAGTATATATATATATATATATATATATATATATATATATATATATATGTATACACAAGCGCAATTACGATCGCATTAACAACTTTTTAAAGCAATTTATCTTCTCATCTAACTGTCTATTATTTAAAAGTAAAACGAACTTGCATATTGTCCACTAAACAAGCGATAAAGCGATATATCTGTGTGTTAAAGGACCCTAAGGGTACTATCACATGGAACGATAATCGGCTGAATCGGCCCTATCTGGCTGATTATCGTTCTGTGTAAAATACACAACGATCAGCCGTTGATATAGGTTCAGACCTATAATTGTCGGCCACCAAGCACTTATTGCTACATGTAATAGCGGTGCGCGGCCGGTGGCTAACGATTTGCAAAAGATTCCATGGTCCAGGCCTCCTCCTGCTACTCTTCTCCCCGGGTCCCGCGCGCTGCAGCTTCAGAGCGGCCTGTCTTAGCTGACGGCCACTCAGCCAATCACAGGTCGGGACCGCCGCAGCCAGTGATTGGCAGAGTGGCCTGTCAGCTAAGACAGGCCGTCTCTGAAGCTGCCGCGCGCGGGACCCGGGTAGAAGAGGGGCAGGAGGAACCCTGAACCCGGGATAGGTAAGGTATACCAGTTTAGCAAGGGCTGTAAGGACATTGGTAACGATGTCCCTGCAGCCCTTGTTAAACGATTATCGGAGGTCAGCGCTCGTTTACATTTTATCGGGCCCCTATCTGCCCGTCTAATGGTACCCGACCACATTGAAGAGGAGAAAGTCACTCCAATATAGTTTGTGTAGGTTCTGGTTGTAGTTTTGGCATACAAACACTAATGTAAACAATAAACACACTTTGCGTGGCCTATAAATGTGACGTTTCCTTATGCTATTATGTGACTAGGATAAATCTCTGCTAAAGTGTTGTCTGCTTTCTCCAGTGGATCATGATTGAGTGAACCCAATTGGCTGATGATTTGAGTAAGATAGGCCAGATAGCAGTCATAATATATACATATCGTGACTGTTTTACCAGTGCAGTATGGTAACTTCTGTATCTCCTCTTCTCTGCAGAGTAAAATCCCCACTACATAATGTCACCTATACAAGTGTAAGCACCCAAACAGCATCTGAAGAGCAGGGCAGCAAATTCTGGGATGAACTGTCTCAAGTCGGCCTTCCTGATGACATCCACATCCAGTTCTTGTTTGAGTCAACAGGTAAGATTATTTTAAGCGTTATGTTAGGCTCGGTTCACACTAGGTTTTTTTTTTCATCTGTTTTTGAAAAAATTTACCTGAAAATGGATGCTTTTTGATCTGTGTTTTTTTTTTTTAATTTTTAATTTAACTCACTGGAAATATGGATTTAAACGGATGCACACAAATGCATCTATTATTTTTTTGTTGCAAAAACGGATGAAAAAAAGTAGTGTCATCCCAGCCTAAGGCCCCATTCACACGTCCGTGTCAGTTTTTACTGTCAGGAAATCCTGATCAGGAGGCCTCAAATGTCATCAGGAAAGTATCAGGATTTCCTGACAGTAATCCATTTTTACCTTCAGGAAACCATCAGGAAAAGCCTTCAGGATTTCCTGATGAGAAGGAAAAAAGTGATTTTAATATGGTCTAGTATGTCAACATACATCACAAGTTCGTCGTGTACCCTGCCGCTGCGTCCCCCTCGTGTACCCTGCCGCTGCGTTCCCCTCGTGTACCCTCCTGTCATATCTCTGCTTGGCCTCCCCAGCCTTCCCCATCTCTGCCACGGCCTCCCCATTGTGTACCGTGACAGTGTGTTTTATTTTATGTCGCCAGGTGTCATCTTCTAGTCCAGGGGTAGGGAACCTTGGCTTTCCAGCTGTTGCAAAACTACAACTTCCATAATGCCAAAGCTTTGGCTGTCCAGGCATGATGGGAGTTGTAGTTTTGCAACAGCTGGTAAGCCAAGGTTCCCTACCCCTGTCCTATTCTGTTGCAGAACTACAACTCCGGTTATGTGGTGAGTTCGTGGGGGGGGGATGGAGAGCGGGCGACCAGCCCTGTAGCGCCAGGCAGAGTGCACTGCAGAGCACTGCAGAGGTCCGGGGGGGGGGGGGGGCGCGGCAGTGGGGGCTTTAGGGGAACGGGCGGCGGTCAGCCACGTGGTGAGGTCCGGGCTCCGGCCAGAGTACAGTGGTGAGGTCCGGGGGTGGGGGTGGGGGGAATCGGGCGACGGGCAGTCCTGTGCTGAGGTCCGGGTGCCTCAGCAGGGCTGGATCTCTACCAATGTAAGTGCCCGTGATTCCGGCGCTCCCATAGACTTCTATGGGGGCGTCTGGCCCGGAATTCCGGACTAAAATAGGACATGTCCTATTTTTTCCGGATCTATTTTCCAGAACAGACACCCTTCCGGAAAAATCCGGAAGGGTGTCCGTGACTAATGCAACTCTATGGGTCAGGAAATCCGGGTGGTTTTTCCAGACGTGTGAAGGGGCCTTACCCAATTATGTTCCTCTGTGTGTATTGTACTGATTACAGAACGTTTTTCATCAGTCTCTTCCTCTGCAGGTCATTGCTGGGCTCATCAACGCTGTGCGGAGTGGTCACCAGGCGTGCACCACTCTGAAGATCAGGGTTTGGTCAACGTGGACAAAGCAGTCATCTCAGGGAGCACAGAAGTGAGTCTATAAGGTTTTATCTATCACACTTGGTTTCTCTTTATTAGAAATATCAGTCTTTCCTTTATGACCTGTTCCCTGGTTATAGTCTGTTCCTGCCTTTGGCTTGAATAATCCGTCAGATAAAACTTTCTGTGTAAACACACTATTAGGTGGTTGTTATGTGAAATACCCCTCCCATCCGCTTTTTTTGTTGTTACTTTTGCCTACATAACCCATGTGGCACAAGAATTACATAGTGCCCATTGGAAGGGGTTGCCATCCATTCACTTTTTATCAGGAGCTGCTGCATTTCATTTGGCTTTCACCACTAATGTGAAGCCACATGTATATGTTTAAACCTTGTTATATAATAAGCTTGAACTTTATAGAACGAAAAATTATAAAAAATACGTAAGTGGTTTACAGGCAGTACGATTTATAACTTACAAAGCTACTGTCTGCAGCCAAGATGTCTCTGTAAGCCAGTCTCACATGCAGTTACATTACCAGGCTCCTGGTGTTTATGTACTCCTTAAGTTAAATCTAGCATTGTCGTCTTCCCCTCACTAAAGAAAAGATGTGTCACCTCACATGCCTTCTTTCTCCACTGTTCCTTATGTGACTCTTATGTGAGTATCCTGTTTCACATGCTGGGCAGCAACAAAACTGGAGAGCATTGTTTCAGTATTAGACAGGGAGGGAATGTATATCTACCTTGTAGTAGAGGGGCAGATGTATGTAGGCACAGTGTCTGAAAAAAAGCATAAAGAATTATCTGTAGTTTTTTTTTTTTTTTACATTGGTAATCTCTGGCTGCATCACAACCAAGGTATAGCACAGAGCTGGTTCTCATAATAATGTAAAGGTTACTGCTGTGCTATGGTGGCACATTTAGGATATATAATATATATATATATATATATATATATATATATATATATATATATATATATATATTCGATAGATATAGATTGATATGATCTGTCTGTGTGTGTATATATATATATAATCATTTATATGTAATAATATAATAATTTCTTACCTTATGGCAAGCTCCCAGATTTATTGCTCGCTGCTATTGCAAAACCCACGTGTTTGAAAACAGAGTTATAACAATACCCAGAACTCTGCAAAAAAAAAAAAAAAAAAAGCCAGTCCGCTTCCCAAATCATTAAGTGCCATAGGATTGCCAAGACGACCACTTACTGTGATTTAAGCAGGTAGGAGAACAGATGAGCGCTTTACAAGCATCCAGGAAACAGCTGTTTTTAGATGAAGTTTGTGGAGGAAATATGAGCAACATATTGTTTTCCTAATCACCCAGTTTGTACTGATTCAGGTAATTGTGAGTACAAGTTAATGTGCAGAGTGTTACAGAAGCTTTAATGGTTATGTTCCAAATCTCCGAGCCGCTCTGCGGAGGCATCACAACAGAATGTGCCTAATGTAGAGTCTAGTGAAGAGGCTGACAGAATAATGTGGAGGTCATGGCCAGTCAGTGGTATCTAGAGGATACATACAGCTGTTACATTGTGTACTTACACCAAGTACAATGGCTGTAAACAAGGTAAACATTCTGTACACTGTGTATTTCTCTCTTTTAAAGAAGACCTTTTGCCTCTTGTTTTAGTAGGTATTTGTATTCAGTAAATACAGTATTTTCCTGTGTATAAGACTTTTGAACACAGGAAAAAGTCAGGGGTCGTCCTATACGGCGGGTGGCGTCTCATAGGGCGGGTGCTGAAAAACTTCGGAACCGTATGTGAAAATCTGAAGTCACTGTATACGATGGGGGAAGCTAAAAAAAATGGCTGCCTTCCCGCGTATGAAGGGCAGAGCAAGATGCAGGCGTTCGGGGTATAGATAAGAGATACGGTAGAGTGGCGCTGTGCCCAGAAAAACACAACCTTCCATCCATCTGGCCCGCCCTTGTATCCTACCATTATTATTGTAAAATAGAAAATGAAAATTTAGTAATATTATGGCTGGCTCCTGTTCCCCAAACCATGTGTGTGCGCACTCTGAATTGAAAGGTGAGAATCGGGAGGGTGCCGTACCCAATAGACAGACTGCTTTCTAATGTCTAAAGAGGTTTTCCTTGAGTTTTTTTTTTTTTTTTTACTCTGGGTAGGCTTTCAGCATCTGATCGGTGAGTGACCTACACTGCCCTTTAATAAAAGCTGAACTGCCGTAACCCAGCACAGTCCCTCCACAATGTATGGGGGTTCCTAAGGAGTGCTCCAGAGAAAATTATTTATAAATGGAGCCACAGATTTGTAAATTACTTCTATTTTAAAAAGTAGTTATCAGCTGCTGTATGTTCTGTGGGAAGTGTTTTTTTCCCCCTCTCTTTCTGCTGCCACCTCTGTTCTTGACAGGAACTCTCCAGAACAGGTAAGGTTTTCTATGGGGATTTGCTAGTGCTCTTGAAAGTTCCTGTCAAGGACAGAGGTGGCACGAGAGAGCCCTGTGTCAGACTTAAAAGAACACACTACTTTCTGCAGGACACACAGCAGCTGATAAGTTCTGGAATTACTTTTATTTTTTTCTTTGGAGTACCCCTTTAAGCTAAGATACTTCAGAATTTTACAGTATCTTTAAAGCTCTGCTGTCATATTTTTGTGTTAGTTAAATGGAATTGCAAATGGGTCACAGCAAGGCAATGTTCAGACTGGGTAAATTCACTGTCCATCACAGAAGATTGTGACACCATTTGTTTGCTGTATCTAGCGGACCTGAGTGATGGATCGGTCCCCGTGTAAAGGTCAGAGCGGCCACAGTGTTCATTCATGTGCAAGACATAAAGGTTAAAAGAGAGGAGCTGAAGGTAAAGCAAGAAGCCGAGCGGCCCAATCATATTCTGCACAGTTATGGTTTCCCATTATGTGCTCTCAGATTCTCACTTCATTTAGCTGGGCTGTGAAATGTCAAATGAATCTCGGCAGCAGCAGGGTATTCTTTCCATGTCACTCATGTCTGCTCAGCTTAATAGTATAATTGGCAAACAGGAGATTTGTGGCCCTCTCCCCTTTCTATATGTGGGCATGCTCTGTACCTGTGATAGCAGCATGACCACTTTAATGACCACAGGGGGTTTGACCTCTTGAGCCCAAAGACGAGTTTCACCTAATAGATTGTTGCATTCCTGAGTTCTTTAGCTTTGGTTTATGTTTAATAAAGGATATATTACCAAATTGGATCCATAGGAATATGTATGCCATTTCACGACTGACAGCTTGTGGATAGACGCATGCTGCTACGCTCTCTCTCTGAATTTATCTTAGCAATGTGGCCCGGTGTGATCAATAACTTTTGACGTGTCTGATAACGTGTAAAAAGTTATTACAAATGACAGGCAAAGTTCACATCAACAAAGTTTTTTTCCCCTTTACTCTCATTGGTGCAGAATCAAAACGGAATCTGTGGGTCCGCTGCACATGACAGGCTGCGGTAATGAGGTCCGTGTTTCTGGCATGGTGTCTATCATTTCACTGGACAAAAACTCAGTGTGTGCCACATCTTTTTGGTATTCCAGATGCATGTGTGAACCTGGTCCTACTTTATTAGAATTGACATATATTCTGTTGTTTAACGACTCATTCCAAGGGCCCCCAGTATTTGCAGATAAGGGAAAGGAGCATGCTTCTACTACCTTATCCCACTATCCTAAAAAAAATGGGTTAATGGGGAAAAAAGAAAGCAGTCTGCCAACAGATGCAGGCAAGGGAGAGTAGTCTGAGATTTCCACTAAGCACCATGTCCAAATTGTACACACTAAATGCCCTTTGACAAGGGTTGATCTTCAGGCAGGAGCATTGGTAAAAATGCTCCTTTAGCCGATAATCGGCCCGTGACAACAATCAGCTGTCGGGAAAGAGTGTGATTGCATCATTTCTATAGCAGCATAATCTATCTCTATCGACTGTGCGAACTAGGGGTGTGCAGGCCATAACACATATAGTGATGGTTTGTGCAGCCCTGAAAGCACTTTAAACGAATGCAGATCGTACTGATCAGCTCTCATTTGTGGCCGCGGACAGCTAAAGATGAAGGCCTCATTCGCATGATCAGTTTCAGGTCCGCTATTATTTACTTTGTGATATGTGAAACATGGTTCATGATTGCATCCGCTAAAATTGTACAGTGCTGGTTTATAAGGTTGAACTGGTAAAAAACAATGTGTGACTAGCTTGCCTAAAACACTGATCCCATAAACTTCTAGTGGCTATTCCGTACTGCAGTGACGATCCGCACTAGGACATGTTATATATTTCAAGGAATAGATTGGGGATCAATGAAAAGGTGGATAGTGTGAATAGCACAGTGGAAATATATGGGCACTAAATTGGGACGTGTGAATAAGGCCTGATGCGGTTAGGGATCATTTACAGTGTATATATGTATATACAAATGTAATGAAGATCACATTAACAACTTTTCATAGTGATTTAACTTCTAAACACGCGCCCCCCCCCATAAAAGTTTGTACTGTTAGATAGCTGCGTTTAATCCGAGATCTGTCCTGGGGTCTGTTCAGCAGGTGATGCAGTTATTGTCTTAAATAACAACTTTTAAACTTGCAGCCCTGTGCCAAACTGCTGTGGCCTAGAGTGTCGGTGCATTAGGCTGGCACACCCTCTCTGTCCCTCCTCCCCGCCCTCTTCACCATTAGGAATACCCCCAGACGGGATTTCTCCTATTCAACACTTGTCTGAAGACTGCACATGTGCCTTAACGATTCAGTGTTCAGACAAGTGATGATTAGAAGAAATCCTGCCTGGGGCCGTTCCTAATAAAGAGAAGGGTGGGAAGGGGGGATGGAGAGGCGGTGCAGGACTAGGGCACAGACACTTTAGGCCATGCCAATTTGACACAGCGCTGCAAGTTCAAAAGTTGTTTTTTAGGAGAATAACTGCATTACCTGCCGAATGGACCCCAGGGCTCTGCAGGTTACAGAGTTGCTTTAAAAGGAAAAAAAATCAGCACTTAACCGATTTATCTGTACGTGTAAGGACTAGAGATGAGGGAACCTCAGAGTCTTAGGAGTTAGAATTGCCACTTGGTTGTATAACACTTTTTCTTCTCTTCACTTGATTCCCATGCAGGCTTTGTACAAAAAAAATACTTATTAGCTTAACGCGCCGAGGAAGCGAATGTGAAATTAAAAAGCAGATGGCAAAGAATTATTATGTCTCCCCTTAATACCGGCTGAGCAGATTATGCATAATTGTAAAAATGTCATCACACTTTGTAAACATGAAGGCAAAGTGAGTTTGCCGGGCTGCACATCTGCTTTGGGACATTGTTAAATGGTTAGAAAAATCAATGCTGATGTAAAGGCAGCGTATTAATCTGGGGGATCTAATTAACGGAACACTTATGACTCCTGCTAGATCCATGACTCATGCGTCATAAAAGGCCTGACAAGGATTTGGCAGGTGGAAGCCGCGCCAGCGCCGGAGCCTTCGAGCTGTAACCTTTTTTATTTTTTTAATATATAAAGTCTACAATTAAGGCGCATTGACGGCTCTAAAGCTCTGATAATACTAATGTTGTCACTTCATTACATTATTAATGCTGCAGAGCTCTGGATGCATTTGCATACAGCTTCCTAAACTTATTAACAGGGTTTGATGCAACGCTCATGTGGAGGTGGTGGTCGTGGCTCCCCTCCTCTACCTCCCTGCATATTATGCTTTGTATGGATTGTGGAACAGAGCTAGGAAACACTCCTAAATAGGTCAATAAACATCTACTGTTTTAGGTTCCTATGCTACATGTGCCTGCTGTAAAGCATGTCTCTGAATGCTGTTAATGGGTACTCTAAGAGAAAAAGCAGTTGTTTAGAAATCAGCTGGTGTCAGAAAGTTATACAGACTTGCAAATTACGTCTATTTAAAAATCTAAAGTCTTCCAGTACTGCTTTTGTATGTCCTGCAGGAAGCAGTGTATTCTGTCCAGTCTTACACAGTGCTCTCTGCTGCCACCTCTGTCCCTGTCAGGAACTGTTCAGAGCATCAGCGAATTCCTGTATAAAACCTCTCCTGCTCTGGACAGTCCCTGTCACAGAGGTGGCAGCAGAGAGCACTGTGTCAGACTGGTGAGAATACACCCTTTCCTGCAGGACATTAAGCAGCTGATAAGTACAGGAAGACTTAAGCTTTTTGAATAAAAGCCATTTACAAATCTGTATAACTTTCTGACACCAGTTTATTTAAAAAATAGAATTCTCCGGAGTACCCTTTTAAAGGGGTTATCCAGCGAAAATCTTTTTCTTTCTAATCAACTGGTTTCAGAAATGTACATGAGATTTTTAAATAAAAGTAAATTACAAATCTATTTAACTTTCTGAAACCAGTTGATTAGAAAGAAAAAGATTTTCGCTGGATAACCCCTTTAAAAGGGTACTCTGGAGAATTCTATTTTTTAAATAAACTGGTGTCAGAAAGTTATACAGATTTTTAAATGACTTCTATTCAAAAAGCTAAAGTCTTCCTGTACTTATCAGCTGCCGAATGTCCTGCAGGAAATGTTTTCTTTTTAGTCTGACACAGTGCTCTCTGCTGCCACCTCTGTCTCACACAGATGTCAGCAAAGAGCACTGTGTCAGACTGAAAAGAAAACATTTCCTGTAGGACTTACAGCAGATACTAAGTACTGGAAGACTTGAGATTTTTAAAAAGAAGTAAATTACAAATCTATATAACTTTCTGAAATCAGTTGATTTGAAAGAAAAAGATTTTCGCTGGATAACCCCTTCAACAGCAGCTCAGACAAATAAGCAGCCATTGTAATCTCATAAGAAGAATACTACCTGATTTTAATTTAGTAAATAGAAAATATTATTGTAACATTCTGCTTAATTGTATTGAAAGAAAGACCTGTCTCCCGTTGAGTATAATAAGCTTTAATTCTGTCTATTGTTTATTTTCAGCGCTGTGCATACTGTAAGCACCTTGGAGCTACTATCAAATGCTGTGAAGAGACCTGTTCGCAGACATACCATTATCCCTGCGCTGCTGGAACTGGCGCCTTTCAGGATCTTGCCTGCTTTTCTCTTCTTTGCCCCGAGCACATCGATCAGGCCCTTGAGCTTTGTAAGTCAGACTTTTCTTTTCTAGCACACACTCCCTGAAATGATTCCCCAATTGATCAGATTGAACATGGGTCTAAAGC
This sequence comes from Dendropsophus ebraccatus, assembly GCF_027789765.1. Taxonomy (NCBI): domain Eukaryota; kingdom Metazoa; phylum Chordata; class Amphibia; order Anura; family Hylidae; genus Dendropsophus; species Dendropsophus ebraccatus. Next base: position 183,542,108 of record NC_091455.1, on the reverse strand, counting down.
AGTAAAGGGATTATCCAAACCTTTATCACTGAAAAGGGTCTTACATATGGCAACCCCAATAGTTCGTTTTTGCAGAGACTGTGTTGCACATGTGAGTCCGGCTGCCACTTTACTATTTGCTGCTGCCCTGTCTGCAATCACTGTACTTTTTAGTGGCAGTGGTGAAAATAATTGTAGTGTACAGTGCAGTTCTTCATTGCTGCTACCAGAAGTATTCAATCACACAACCCATAGAGAAGAGTGTTACGCTCCCTGATTTTCACTTATTTATTTTTGGATAGTATTCCACAGCAGAGTATCGTACAACAGAAGGACATTTGTCAACAGTACGGACCACACCAAACTGCTAACATTGCTGGATAAGTCCTGTGGAATCACATTTAATCTTTACGTTACTGGTTATACTCCTAGGATATCAGAGTTTTAAGCACTTAAGCCGTAGGCTACTATGCCAAGTTTTCTTTGGATGCTCCTGAACCAGGGAGTTTGTAGATGCCTGACTGCAGTCCCTCCCCTCGGCTTGTGATTGACAGTCTTTAGGTTTAGGTAATAAAGATTGTTGATGTGATCTTGGAATAAGTACAAGGTAAAAAGGTAGCGGTGGTGCAGCTCACAGATTCTGATGAGACCAAGGATAACTACAATGAGCCTCACCCTAGAGATGTGATCTTCAATGCCAAGAATCTAGGGCTGTGATCTAGCCAGAGCATAAAGAGGTATTCTGGGAAAAATGAAGTTTTCCCCTATCCACATGATAGCAAAAGAGTAGGAAATAGAGGGTCCGAACCCTGTGGATAGGGGAAAAGTTAATTTTTCCTGGGATATCCCTTTAAGCATATTCAAGTTGGAGCTATATATACTTACAGCCCACACCATATACTTACGGCCACTAAAGACATCATATCATGTCCTAACCAATAGGAGACCCCTGAAGCTGTCGAAGAAGTAAGACAAGTGAAGTGTTTGTTAGAGAGAAGGCAGAGTTCAGACACTTGGCATAGCAATAGCACATAGCACTTAAAGTGTCACTGTCGTTAAAATTTTTATTGCAGAAATCAATAGTCCAGGCGATTTTAAGAAACTTTGTAATTGGGTTTAACAGGACAACAAAGAGTTATTTTACATTCACATCACAGGCTCTCTCCTCTGACATTCAGCCCCGCCTCTCGGACCACTAATTAGGGCTCTGAATAGCTCCCCCACTGAGCAATCCTTTGTTCTGGGCTCTCACCTGCCCATTAATCTCCCCCCTTCCCTCTTCATAGACCAGACAGGATCCGACTGATAAAAAAACCAGTCGAGATTTCCTGATTCTGAGGAGTGGACGGCAGAAAGGAGAGGAAGGGGACCTGAGAAAAGGCTTTTTACATGCAGATAATGGCATATTTGCCTAATAAACCCAATTACAAAGTATCTTAAAATCGCCTGGACTATTGATTTCTGCAATAAAAAAATTTAACGACAGTGACACTTTAAGTATACTAGAAGCAGTTATGAGGGATCACCCAGTAAAATTAACCTTTCATTATTCCAGAGTTAAAAACACACCACCAGAAAGTGATATTATATATGGTTTCTTACCCTTAGGGTGGTATTACACAGGCTGATGGGGGCCCATTAATACCTGTAAACAAGCGCTGATCTGCTTGATCGGCGCTCCTTTACTGGGCCTATCACACGGCTCGATAATTGTTTAACAAGGGCTGCAAGAACATCGTTACCGATCTCCTTGCAGCCCTTGTTTAAACTATATACTTTACCTATGCACGCTCCAGGGCTGCTCCTGTTGTCCACTTCTCCCTGGGTCCCACGCTCTAGCTTCAGAGCGGCCTGTAAGCTGACAGGCCGCTCAGCCAATCACATGCCGGGACCGCCGCGGACTGTCACGTTATTACTTTTTGTCGTGCTATTTTGTTGAAAACCACATTGTTTATTGCACATTCCCCATTAAAGTCAGTGGGAGAAACCATGCATTTTTTTGGCAGTTTTTTTCCCCCTCTCTATGGGCCACTACGGATTCCGCCGGGAACCTTACCATCTAGAGTCAAAGATACCTCTCATTACATAACTTTTTCCGACCGGTTTCCCTGAAGTAGTGAATAACCTTATAGTTAATTAGGGAAGTGTGAAATTCAATAGTAAATGAGCCCTGATTGTGTTAATCATAGGAAGCACAATGATTGTAAATGGATAAACTCTTGTTACTTTTCAGATGCCACAGCTGGATCATACACAGTGTATAGCAACTAGGAAAACAGCAAAATACAGGGGCGCTGAGAAATCTAGAACATTAACCAACCTTTCCAGCCTCTTGCGCCTAAATTGTCCGTATGTGGTGGTATACATATTCATGAATGTCGCTTATTCTTTCAGATAAGGATGATGCAAACTGTGCACTGTGTGACAGCTCTGGAGACCTGTTGGACCAGCTCTTTTGCACAACTTGTGGTCAGCATTACCATGGCATGTGTCTGGAGATCTTAGTGACCCCTTTGAAGCGTGCTGGTTGGCAGTGCCCAGATTGTAAAGTCTGTCAGAACTGCAAGTAAGTTATAGAACAGTAGCGTTAGATATATATATGATGTGGTATCTACTTTAATATAAAAAAAATTCTTTGGCATGAATCCTAGGTTAGTTTTTTTTTCACTGGGTGGTTGGCCTTTAAAATTGTTCTTAAGGTAAAAAACAAAACTATTGACGTTTGAAAAATAACTAGGACCATGGGGGAACACTGCTGTAAAAACACAGTGCTGTAACATAGGGTGCCTTCACACCTACCGACTCGCAGCGTTCATAACGCTGCAAGTCGGCTAGGTCCTGGCAGATCACTGTCAGTGCATACACGCAGCGGTCTGAACGACCGCTGCCGGCTGCTTAACCCCTTCCGGCTGCTTAACCCCTTCTGATGCCGGCCGGCCGCCTCCCGCTCAGCTCTGTATACATTACCTCCTCGCTCCACGGGGTCCCGGCAACCTGCTCTCCCGCCCGGCCAATCAGTGGCTGCGGCAGGGCAACACACTGATTGGCCGGGCGCGAGAGCAGGACGCCGGGACCCCGTGGAGCGAGGAGGTAATGTATACAGAGCTGAGCGGGAGGCGGCCGTCCGGCATCAGAAGGGGTTAAGCAGCCGGCAGATTTACATACACGCAGCGGTCGTTCAGACCGCTGCGTGTATGTACTGACAGTGATCTGCCAGGACCTAGCCGACTTGCAGCGTTATTAACACTGCGAGTCGATAGGTGTGAAGGCACCCTAACACACACAGAGAAATGTCAATCTCTGAATAGGACCGCCCACATGACTACTTAGCCCAGAATGAGCAGAGATTTACATGGGTAAATAACCAGGTATTCTGAAACTTTTTCCATAAAACTATATATCAATCTTCTCAGCTCCTCCTATTCTATAACAAGATGCCTGCAGATTGGACAGTATTTTCAATGTGACAGGTTCCCTTTAAGGGGTTAAACTATGATCATACTGCTGTCATTACGTCCGGCTCCTCGCTTCTTCAGTGTCACATTAAAACCCCTTTATGCCAGGAACATATATACATTGCTACTGCACGGAGCATCGGCAGAAGGAACATATATAGCTATATGTCTGACTTGAAGAGGATAAGAAGTTCAAGTAAAATTAAAGCTGGGCTCCCATTGGTTGCTATAGGTAACACCAGATTGCTTTAGTTTCAGGCAGGTTATTAAATCTGGACCAATATTCGTAGACAGAGCTTTGTCGCAGTGATATCACAATAGCGTTTCTTCCAAGGCATGGTTCCATTGTGATGATGGCACAGTAGAGCTTGTCTATATTCCCTGGCAGAATTTTCTTGTCACAGTAGTGTGTTTATTCCTAGCTATTGTTCCATGGTAATGATATCACAACCCTAGTTTGTCTTTACTACCTAGCCAGAATCCTGCTCCACACTGATGAAGGGCAACACCCCGAAACAGCTGTATGTGGATTGATACCTGTCCTTTGTTTTTCCCTTGTCATTACATTGACTTATAGGGCCACTTATTATGGTGGTTTTGGTGGTTTTCTTACAGGAGCCATCCCTTGTCTCGGTCCTTCCCAGAGAGATATCTGGCTAGTCCTGTGTTTCAAGACTCTTCAATGAGGCTACACGGGCTCTTCTTTTGCATATTCATGTTTCTTAGGGGGCAATGCACCTAGGATTTCACTGCATTGAACACTTTTACTAGCAGCCGGCAGTGTTATCGTTTGGCTGGTCTCCCTGAGATCAGTGATCTTTCTCTCTACTAGTTTGTCTTTATTAGCAGGCAGAGCTGTGATGTCACAGTACTGGTTTTGTTTATTCTAAAGCAAAATTCTCTTTTATGATGTTATATTCTGATCTGAACCTGAAGTATAAGGGTATGTTCACACTGAGTAAAATCGGCAGAATTCACGCCGCAGAATCCCGCCTGCCTCAGTGTCCCACAATGTATCTATGGGAGGGCTCACGCGTCTCTGCTTCCGTCACTCTCCACTGACATGTCAATTCCTTGCGCAGAGGCATGCAGCCCACCCATAGACACACTATGGGACACTGAGGCAGACGGAGAGCTCCACTATAGAATTAAGCCGATTTTGCTCAGTGTGAACATACCCTAAATTAGAATATAATTCTATGAAATCTATTCATCTATCATGGTGACTTTTTTCTTACAGTAGAATTAGTCTTCATCGTAAGGCAGAATCCCATTTAGATGCCATACTAGTTTGCCTTTATTTCTAAACAAGGTTCTATTGTCATGATGTCACAACAGCATTTTTCTTTATTTTTTCCTCTTCATTTGTCTTTATTCCTTTGTGAAATTCCATTCTGACAATGTCACAGAAGCTTTTGTTTTGTGTTTTTCTCGGCAGAATCCTGTTTTATGATATCACAGAAGTGTTTATCCTCTCCTCTTAGGCACAGTTCCATTGTAATGTCACAATAGAGTTTGTCTTCATTCCCAGGCTCCCAATGTTTTATTCTCAGGATTTCACAATAGCGTTTCTCTGTTTTGCTTGGCAGAGTTTTGTCCGTTTGTGAAGTCCAGTTTTGACCATTACAGAGGGGTAGTTGGTAAATGATGGGTGCCACATTCACACTTCTGGTCTGACATGGTTTCTTCTGTCTTGTCCTAATATCCCTACGTGAGGAGTTGAGACAACTGCTTTGTGCTTTGGATATCTCCTTTATGCCATCCCACCTGCCTGCATTGGTTTGATAATCCGTCTCCTTTGGCTACGACCCGGTTAGGTGGGTCAGGCATGCTCAGTTCAACTGCAATCTCCAGGAAGTACTGACAGTCTGTCTCCACTGAGCCTGCAAGAAAGGGAGATTGTGACAAAGTATGTGCCCTGTTGCTTGGCAAAGGTCAAAGGGAACCAGGAAGTGGGAAGATAAATGGTACAGGGATGTAAAAACTGCACATTATCACTCCTTTACATAATTGCATGGGTTACACATCTGAGTTTACCAACTTGGTTTCATGACTCAACCTCTTTAAATCAGCAATCTCATAAAAAAAAACTTTGATACATTAGAGAGATCACTGCCTGCCCACTCAGCCAATCAGTGGTGTGTCACACTGGAAAGAATACACCACTTCCTGCGGGACATACAGCAGCTGATAAATACTGGAAGACTGGAGATTTTTTAATAGAAGTAAATTACAAATCTATATAACTTTCTGCAACCAGTTGATTTGATTGAAAAAGATTTTTTCCGTAGTACCCCTTTAAGTTAGGGTGACTGTCGTTATAACTTTTAAAATCTAATTTATCAGTAGATGTGATATAAAGCAAGTTTGCAATATACATTCATTATATTTTTTTTTGTTATCATGCTGTAAAACAAAGCTGAACTTACCAGAAATCCAGGTCCAGTGTCACGGCTCAATGTGTCCATCAATCACATGACCTGGGATACATAGGACTTCCTGTTTTCTGACTGTTTCCTGTATTTTGAGGCAAAAAGGGTCAGAAAACAGGAAGTGCCGTGTTCTCAATGATAACTAAAAAAAAAAATAATAAATGAAAATTGCAAACTTGCTTTAGATCATATCTACTGGAGATTTAGATTTTAAAAGTTATAACGACAGGTACACTTTAATAGATTGTGATTAGTTAACCAGATCATAACTGATCATTGCTGGTCGCTCACGCCTCCTTTTATAACGTGTGTGTGTATGAAGGCAATACAATACAATAATCATTAGATAAGACAGGCGCCGGCCTGCTGTGCCATTCATTAATCCTTTAACGGCCAGTAGTTTTTATTTTTAATTTTGCACCTCTACCAGCCAGGACAATTTTCACACTTTTTTCACATGTACAAATAAAATTTAAGTTGCAACATTAAAGAAAGTTAAACTAACAACCCACACCCACGTATTTTCTGAAAGCGGACACATTGCGCTTACATTTACAAGTACAAACACCTTCATGCTGTTTAGTGTCAAAGTGTAGTGTTTTATAAAAATCCTTGTTAATTTTGGCTAAACGTGTGACCCGAGCATAAAGTTACATGCATCACACCTCTTTAAAGAGAAACTTTAAATTGTGTGTGGTTCATACTTAAATCACTCACTTAGATCAATGTTTTGAATTTATGTCTTTATAAAACCACTAGAACTAGAAAGACAAAAAAATGGTTTCAAGCTAAAAAATGTAAAAACCTGTAACCACCTATAACATTGGTAACACACATTTAAAAAGTGCCCCCCTGACCCTTACATATTTCCTGAAAGCAGACAACCTGATAATTGCAAGGGATGGGCTGCAGACAGCCTTGACCACTTTCAGTATACTTTGTGGCAGACAGGTAAACTTTAAATAATCCCTGTCGCAAGGAATAATTAAAGCTATTTCTTTTTTTAATCAACAGGGGTTGAGATCACAAGCAGTTTTACAGTATACTCTCTTTAAATTTTTTTTATATGTTTTGTATGTTTAAATCAATGTTATAAATTTGGCCAAACTGTGGCCCATGCTCCCTCTAAGCTGATATTTGGCCTTTTCTCTGTTCAAAAAAGGAGACCAAACACAGGTGCATTCACACAAGGAAAGATACCTGTTCACCATGCAGGTTGTATATCAACTGCAGTTTACCAGGAGAAGATGCTCCTTGTTATGCAACAATTCAGTCAGTATAATTTCACTGTGTGGCAGGAGAGCTGACTGCTCAATGCGAGCAGACCCAATATTCTCTGCTACTGAATGAAAAGAGGGGAGAGGAGGGGCGCTTCCTTGTGTAGTATGAGGAGGCCAGGAGTGTGATAGTAGATTTCTACAAGGATCCACTCACCTGGAGGCAAGATTAGGCACAACTCTATTGAAGGCATATAAATGTACTCCGCAGCTGTTCTGGGGGCATCACCACCAGGGGTGGGAGAGAAGAATGCAGGAAGTGTAATCGGCCGATTACAGGACCAGAGTAGAGTCCCCACACAGCTTGGATCAGCGCAGGAGTACAAGAGTGGGTGCACGGCAGGACAAGCCAAAACCATCAACCCACGGGGGGGTCGCATCCAACCACGGAGGATATAGTAAAACTTATACTTTTATTGTAACGCTTTTCGGCCTTATCATGTATAATAAAGGCCTTTCTCAATAAAGGCCTTTGTTATACATGATAAGGCCGAAACGCATTGCAATAAAAGTATATGTTTTACTACATCCTCCGTGGTTGGATGCGACCCCCCGTGGGTTGATGTTTTTGGCTTGTCCTGCCGTGCACCCACTCTTGTACTCCTGCGCTGATCCAAGCTGTGTCCTGTAATAGGCTGATGACGCTTTCTGCATCCTGCTGCTGAATGTAGACACACATGAGCTGTACACATGCACAGTAAATACTTGTCCCGCACTATGGATGATCAATACCAATCCTTGTCTATAAGCGTGCAAAGGCCTGGGGCTTTCTGTATTTGGTCTCTTTTATTTGAACAGAAAAAAGGTCAAATGTCAGCATAGAAGAAGCATGAACTGCAGGGTTTTTTTTTATTATTATATACACACACACACACACACACACACACACACACACACACACACACACACACACACACTGCTTGGTGTATGATCAGCAGTTTTTTCCCCTCCTTCATCGCTCTTTACTTTCTGTGCGTTGGTCAGCTGAGAAGGGTTTTCCTGGTTTTATCTTACAGACACTCTGGAGATGACAACAAGATGCTTGTCTGCGATACCTGTGACAAAGGTTACCATACGTTTTGTCTTCAGCCTGTCATGGACTCTGTACCAACAAACGGCTGGAAGTGTAAAGTGAGTCGGCTCTGTGTGCAAATGGTTGATGTGTGATTTCCATGAATTTCTATGAATTTGTCCCTATACACTTTACATTGATGTCAGCCATTAGTATAAAGTGTATAGGGACCCGATTGAACCCTTAGAGTAACAGTTTTAAGAAATGGTCATGTTACATTATATACGTGCAAATGGTTTATTATTTACTTCTTTCCCCTCCCCCTCTTTGACTAGAACTGCCGTATATGTGCAGAATGCGGGGCACGGACCAGCCGCCAGTGGTATCTCAATTGTTTGATATGCGAAAACTGTTTCCAGCAGCAGACCAGCTTGCCCTGTCCTATATGTGATGGTGCCCTTCAGGCAGACATGCACAAAGATCTTTTGCATTGTCAAATGTGCAAAAGGTAAGAAAAGGGGAACAGTGTTATACCTGTTCACATGATATTCTCCCTCCCCTCCCACATTGGTAATGTGGCCTCTGCGTTTCCCATGCAAAGTTGGGTTCACTCTGCGCTTTTGCAATCCAATTTATTTTCATCCGTTTTATGTTAAAAATGGATGGATTTGTGTGCATCCGTTTTGATTTGTTTTTCCATTGACTTCCATTATAAAAAATAAAAAAAAACCCTGATTAAAACGCATCAGTTTTTTTAGTGTACACAAAAACGTGGTTGACTACATTTTTGTGGATACAAAAAAAGGATGTGTTTTGCTCTTTTTTTTTAATCTATTATATAATGGAAGTTGAAGGAAAAAAATTTATCAAAACGGATGCACATAAATTTATAAATTTTTCTTCTATTTTTCACCTTTGCGTAAAACAGATGAGACAAACTGATTTCTAAAGCGCAGTGTGAACCTAGTGTAATCCATGTGTGTAGTAGGAGGTCATGGTAAGGGCTTGTTCTGTGCTCTGGTAGTTGTCTTAGTTGACATCTGTTCTATTCTACATAAGGTGGATACATCTAGACTGTGAAAAATGTGCGGACTATTTAGATCAATTGAAAGATGATTACATCTGCGCATTATGTAAGCCATCTGAAGTGGAGGACGAAGTAGGGGAAGAATGTATGGAGGTTGCGGAATCTGAGCCCGGTGAGTGTTCTTGGGGTTAATAATATATTCTGGATAAGGGGAGTCTAGGTGGGGTTTTCAGGGTGCAAACACTTCTTCAATATGGTGCAGTTGAGCGAGATCAGTGCCTGCTTGCAGAGCCTTCACTAGACACAATTGCACAGCAGGTCGCTCGACCAATCCCTGAATTGTTTGTGCGGCCATTTAAATACATTGTTACTGAAGACACCTCCTCACTTTACACTGTCAGCTGAATGAGTGTTCCTAGGAAAAGGGCCCTAAGGCTGCTGCCAGGTAGGCCTAGCCAAATGAAAGTTGTTTTTTTTTTTTGTTTTTTTTTGCTTAGTAGTAGTGTCAGACTTGCTTTGTAGTGACTTGAAGGTCTGACACTTATCTCCTGTGATCCTTCTCTCCTTGTGTTCGATCTTATCTGGATAGGGGATGTCATTTTAACTTGTAATACCTCTTTAACAACCATGAGACAGAGCTAATCTGTTCTTGAGCTCAGTATGTGAGCCCGAGGGCCAGTGCCATCTAGTTTTGTTTAGGGACCTGATAAACGCTGTCATGAATTTAGTGAATTAATTTCCCTTTATTCATTTAGCATGCACAGGTGACGTGGAAATGGAGACGGAAGGAAAAATGACATTTCATGACGAAGCACTTAATCACAATGATCATGTTCTGGCTGCAGCAGTACTGTGTCTAGATAAAGGTATACTGTATTTATTATATACACAATGTATTGCTTTATTAATGTGTATAAAAAAAGGAGTGCTACATATTTTCAACCTTGTCCTGATGGCATAGGTTCCTCCAGTAATTTATAGGGGGGGGGGGGGGGAGGGGGGGGGGTGGTATGTTCTGGAGATTGGCGGGGGGAAAGGGGGGTCGCGCAATTTCTTACTTGTCCCCTATGTTGTCGATAGAGGACAAGTTAGCTTTGGGTGGGCAACCTCAATTGACATCTTGTCGAAGATGCAATGGGAGCTGTGGGGAACGTTTTTTCCTTCTTTTCCCCCCCCCCCCCCCCCCTCTTTTTTTCTTTTTTTACCCCAGCAACGTAAACCCCTAATACTGGAATACTTCATAAAGCCTAATATTTTGGTGACAAAGGTCACAAAGCATGCCAAGATCACTCTCCTATAGAAGTCAATGAGTCCGTACCAGACTATTGTTTTCTATCGTCCGTGTAGCTGCTGTAAAGCATAACTCTAAATGTCTATAGTAAAGCGCATTTAAATATTTCATTGTAGTAATGAACTGAATATTTACAGAATATGTTCCTCCTCTTACAGCGACACCAGAGCACAATGAGAAAGCAGACCTGGAAACAGATGTTCCCTACAGTGCAGAAGCAGACAGTATGGACGTCTCTCATCCCGACCACATGCACATGGTACCAGATGAGGCCATAGGAAAGGCTGAAAATGAGACGATATCAACACAGCAGCCACTATGTCCTTGTGATGAAGCCAGTCCGCTTCAACGCCAAGAAAGTCCTGCTGGGGACAGGAATGAACCACATGTCCTAGGGGATTCTTGTCGATCTCCGTCAAAGTTTGGTCTGACGGACGATCCTAAGTTAGAAGAGCACTTTCACTTGACTAGGGGTCATGAAGGCATTTCACAAAAGAAGGATGAGCCATTGGTTTCTGAAACCTCTGATCTTCATGACGTGGTAACTACTCCTCATAGTGAGACTTCTACAGAGTTTAGCTCACCTGCAGGGCATAAAAGTCTCAAGTCTCCTACTGGGATGGAGTCTCCTGCAACCTCAGTGGACACCAGTAAGACCAGTGTGTCATCCTCTCCTGCCGTCTCCATCGACTTTCATTCATCAAATGATCTATTTCAAAGTCAAACTCCGGCACATAGTTATAGCACAGCAAATGCCTTTCCAACCACATTTATATCTGTAACTCCAAAAATTGGCATGGGTAAGCCAGCTATCACCAAAAGGAAGTTTTCTCCTGGCAGACCGAGATCCAGACAGGTAAATGTCTTTATGTTACTTTGGTAAAAAAAAAAAGTTTAATTGTTAAACTTGCTCTTTTTTTTCTTAAGGATCAAACTATTGGTATCATAAATAACAAAGGCTGACCAAATGGGCAAACTTCACCATCTTTATTCACTGTAAATTCATTAGAAAGTGTTACATTTTTTTGATCATTATAGCACGGCAGCATAGTGGATTTTTCCTGAATATGAGGCTTAAGGTTGTTGAGTGTGTTTTTTTTTTTTTTCTTTCTTTCTTTCTTTCCTGGTCTGGCCTGTATATCCCGAGTAAAGCTGACAGCATTTTTTGTTTCCTACCTCCTCTTAATTTTTTTTTTTCTTTTGCTCTTTGGCTCGTTCATTAAAAAAGCAGGGCAGAAGGGGTCCCCATCCCTGGTCTAAACGTTCAGTTAAAAGGGACAAAATCCTGACTTCCTCTTGAACTTGATTAATCTCCCCTCCTCCTCAATATTGAATCCTATTTTAAGTCACACTGGTCCCTGGACCCCATTTATCCCCCCCCCCCCCACTTATTTCATGCCCCCTTAGCCTCATATTCAAACCCTGTGATCACAAACACTCCCCTCCCATATCCCTGAGCTTGAATCGGGCCCCCTCAAACCTCATATTCACACCCTATATTCACAGCCATAAAAAAACTATTATTATTATTATTATTATTTTTTTTTTTTATTATTTTTTTTTTTATAGTGAAATAAGACATTTCTAATAACTAGTTGGTTGCTAGGCTGGTCCTTTACCCTCCATAGGCTAGGTTCACATACTGTCTTTTTTTGGCCACTTGACATTTCTTTTTTTGGACAGCCTTCATTGAGGCCAAATGGTGTCTGGGGTTTTTTTAATCACTGGGGTTATTTGGCCTTTAAATGCTGGACGTTGAACAGCCAAAGATACCATAGTCTGGACCACATTCTTTGTAACCTGTATAGTCTAAAAATCACCCCCAGCACCCTTGTTCCAGCTGTTATTTGGGGAGGCCAAGACTACTGTGCACTGACCGGTTTAACTTTGACCAAAAAGACAAATCCTAAGTCTTATATAATCCTGGTTTTTATATATATGTTTTATATATATATGTGTGTATATATATAATATGTATATATGTATGTATATTTATTCCACATAGTGGGGATTGATTACTTCTATTAATCAGCCTGCATTTTTTCCTGACTTGCTGGAGACTCCTCATTCTGTGTGTAAATTACTATGTTCAGGGTTCTGAATGGCGCATGAAATCATTTTCCATTGAAGTCAAGTATACAGTATATATAAGTTGTGTAAGCGGAGAGGTGGCCATTTGTGGCTTTCTTGAGTGAAGTCTGTAGGAGCACAGCTGTTTCTGCAGATCCTATAGACTTCATAGGAGACGACCATACACCTATAGCCTCCTCCTCCTCCCATTATAGAGATGTCCTACACACTCCTGCTTAGAGAACATGAACCTGGATCTTCTGCTGCACATATGGAGTCGTCTCTGATGCAGTTTACTTTTGTACACGCCTGGGATTGAGATTATTACGTTACTTCAGATTTATTAGCCGTGAAGTAAAATCTTGTGGCCAGTGATACCTTTCTATTTCTCTTCTGTTACTCACCAACCCCATTTATTTTGTTTTAAAGGGAATCTTTCAACTCATTCAGGTTCCCAGTTGCACAATTAGATAGCTTTTAGGTCAAGGAGACACTGGGTACCTTTCATATATCCATCTGCACTTCCAGACTATATACAAAAATGCTTTTGTTCTCTGGTGCAAAGAGGCATCCCTAAATCCATGAACTAAAGAAAAGATAGTTTTTTTTTGCATTTTCATTAGTCATTAATTTATAATGTACTGAAATAATTTGGTATAAAGCAACTTTATTTGTAAAGTGTATTACAGCAAGCCTACGGAACCTGCTTGTTGTGTTGTCTGCTGTCAGGCAGCATGAGGTTTAGTTTGTAGTCGTAGTCACCAGGATAATAACATGAAATCAGTCTGGTAGATTTTTACTTGCCTAAGGTTGCGTAAGTTTTCCATCATCAAGAAAAGGTAGAAAGAAAGGAGAATAAAGGTGGTGGTGTGGATAGGGTTCTCTTATGTTATATTTGCAATTAAAGGTTATAGATACAGTTTCTGCATGTATTTTACGTGTGTTGCATTTGGTTTAAAATTTTTTCTTCTGACTCCTCGATGTTTTACAAGCTGCTCAGCTATGTTCAGTCCAGTAGTCTCTGCTCCAGTTTCCAGATGCAGATCACACCAGCATGGCATACATAACCTTTAGGGATGGTGTGGGATCCGGCATATTCACTAGAAACATTCTGCCACGCTCTCGGCTGCTATTCTCTCTTTAGGCAGCTGCCCCGCCTCCTCCAGAATGATTGACAGACAGCGGCCTGAAAACAGAACAGCAATCGGAGAGCATGGCAGGTGCAGACAATGTCACAGACCCGCCTCTGTGACACAGTCAGCCTGCTGGATCGCACAGCATCACTAAAGTATATATGTAATGCTCTAGGAACATTTCTCAGTAATATCAGCTGACATGCCTATTCATGGGAAGAGACTGGTGACTGGAGACTGATCAGAGAGGGAGCCAGCGTTTGGGGTTGAGAGTGAGTGAATCCCAGCAGCTTGCATTGTATTTTTTATGTGCAAGCTGCAAAAGAAAAACAATAAAAATTAACTAAAAAACTTATTGCAGACACACAATATATGCAATGAACACAAAGCATGTAAAGGTGGCTATCACCTTTATCCTCTTAGTCGTATCATTGTAGCATTCTATTAAGCTGCATTACATGGTGTTCTTTACCTGTAGTATCCCCACTAGTCAGGGTAGCCCCGGGGTGTCCACCCCCCAGTGCTGCTGCTTCTTCCATTGATCTCTTGTTATTGGCTCATTTTTAGCCCATGTGTCTGCTACGGTTTTGCATGAGCATTGAAACACGGACAGTCCTACCATCCTTTCCCCTGAAAGCTCATCATCCCATTCTGCTTTCCTTTGTATTTATTTGATATGCTGCAGTTTGATTCATTTTTTATTTTTAATGTTTTTACTTTTATATAAAGCTAAAGTTTGTTAAAAACATTAGAGATGAGCGAACCTGGAGCATGCTCGAGTCCATCCGAACCCGAACTTTGATTAGCGGTGGCTGCTGAAGTTGGATAAAGCCCTAAGGCTATGTGGAAATCATGGATATAGTCATTGGCTGTATCCATGTTTTCCAGACAACCTTAGAGCTTTATCCAACTTCAGCAGCCCCCGCTAATCAAATGCCGAACGATTGGGTTCGGATGGACTCGAACCTGAACCCGGTTTGCTCATCTCTAAAAAAACATTATTACAAGTTATGCAAGTTATTTAAAGGAACATTTCAGGAGCTACTAATATATTGTGGTATGTCTAGTGCAGGGGTCAGTACACAACATAGAAGTCATGCACCCTACAGGCATAACACAGTACCAGTTTATTTTTTTCTGGAACATTCCTTTAAAATCCAGGCAGACAAAACATTCTAATTTACCTCTATTTTTCTGTGTCATTTGTTTCTTCAGTCATCATAGCCCATGTGTTACGGCTTGTGCTTTTGTTGGCATTTACCTACAATAATACTGCAGTGAAGCCTTCTTGATAAGGCCACCCAAAATTGCATTGAAAAACGGTCTTCTATGGTGGTGGTCGCTATGCATAATGTATGGTGGAATGAAACTAGTCACATGAAATCCCATCTGTATAAAGGGGTGGTCTGTCAAAAAAGTTTCAGCAATTACATGAGACTACAAGTACACTAAAGCCGTTCAGTCAATCTCTTCCTGTGGTATCATTGCAAGAGATGGGAGAAGAGAACTTTTAGAGAGTTCTGACATGTCCTATGACAGCATGCAGAAACCTGGTAAACAGCACATGTCACGCACATGCTACAGACTGCACTTTTTGTTGCAGATTTGCAGCATAAAATGTCCAACCTCACAAGAACGCTGTAAATTGGGCTACGAGAGCTGGCGAAATTTAGCGACCAATCACAATTCTGCTGTTTTAAAGGGGTACTCCTGAGAAGAAAAATAGTTTTCAGAAAGTTGTACAGATTTGTCATTTACTTGTATTTAAAAAGTCTGCCAGTACTTATCAGCTGCTGTATGTCCTACAAGAAGCTTTGTATTCTTTCCGCTCTGACGTGTTCTCTGCTGCCACCTCTGTGTCAGGAACTGTGCAGATCAGTAACCAATCCTATAGAAAACCTCTCCTGCTGTGGACAATTCCTATAATAGAACAAGATGGCAGCAGAGAGCACGGTGTCAGGCTGTAAAGAATACACCACTTCCTGCAGGACATACAGCAGCTGGGAAGTACTGGAAGACTGGAGATTATTTTTTAACTATCTATAACTTTCTGGTACCAGTTAATTTAATTTTTTCCCTCCAGAGTACCCCTTTAATTTCCATGTGCAGAGTTTGGTTAGTACGGTTATTGCCTTTTCCTTCCAGCATGGCTACACAAAGCCACTATGAATATTCATAGTCAATGAGGTAAATTCAGAATAATGTTATTGAATCTGTTCACATCTGCGAAAACTCAACTCAAGCTGTAAGGGTGCGTTCACACTGAGGAAAAGAAATTCCAAATGGAATCCATAATTCTGCATGCTTTAATGCCTCAGTGTTAAGTATAGGGTGCCTCCGCTCTCCATTGAAAGAGTTGACTTGTTAATTCTTACAGCGGAGAGTGAACGCGCCCTATTCTTAACATTAAGACACTGAGGCAGGCCGAATTCCCAAGCGGATTCCATTTGGAATTTCCGCCTCTCTTTCTCAGTGTGAATGCACCCTAAGGGATCCCTCATACGTTGGACACCAGTGATGCCCATTGTACTGCATTGACTTGTGAGTCCATTGGGTTGGGTCATGATGGTCCTCATTTCTGGATCTGTAGCCGCTGTGGACATAAATGCAGCGAGCAGCCTTCTCAGTCCTTGAACCTGTTCTCCACGAATGGCAGCTCCACAAAAGAGACGTACGGACCTCGACCACAGAGAGTTATGGTTTACCTATAATAATGACTGTCAACTAGTCTTGGCCCCTCACTCCGAATTGTTCTCTCCACCACCAGCCTCACGGTGCATGTCGTGCTATGTTTCAGATTAATTGTGGCAGTCTCATTGTCTACATTTGCTTTGCTTTTCTAACCCTTTATGTTGCTGGCTTTATTTTATTTTATTTTTTTGTGTTGCTGAGTTTATACATATATTTTCTCACCTGCCATGTCTTAGGGCACTTGGAGTATCAATAATACAGTGAGCCCACCTTCCTGGTCAGCTGATGGCTCAGAAGGTTGGGACATTTTTAAGTCCAGACAGCTTCTCGGCAATCCATTTTGGAGCATCAAAGTGGTAAATAAGTTGCATTTCTACTTGTGTGTCATTTACCTTATCGTGTTATCTGTAGCACAGTCTCTTCCTCCAGCTTGTAGTTGTGTGTGCCCTTCAGGATATTACACCTTCATTACGTGCAGTCTTGCAAGCTTTGGCCCTGTTGCCTGAATTTCTTCAGATTTCTTTTAACTTCCTTTAAATGCTTTTCTGATGCGGCTATTGCACCTTTGTGTCTTTTTGCTTAGTTTAAATAATATGTAAGTATTAGTGGGGGGTTTACCCCCCCCCCCCCCATTTTGCTAAAATTTCTACTACTTTTCTACCGTTCTGATCAATCTTTGATGTACAAACATGACACTATGTTAATGTATCATTGGCTTTAAGGGGAACTCCGGAGGGAAAACATGTTTTCAAATCAGCTGATGTCAAAGTTATACAGATTTGTAAATTCTACTTAAAAAATCTCCAATCTTCCAGTACTTATCAGATGCTGTATGTCCTGCAGAAAGTGTTGTATTCTTTTCAGTCTGACACAGTGCTCTCTGCTGACACCTCTGTCCATATCGGGAACTGTCCCGAGCAGCAGCAAATCCTATAGATATTTTTCCTGCCCTGGACAGTTCCTTTTACATACAGAGATGGCAGCAGAGAACACTGTAAGACTGAAAAAAAGTACACCACTTCATGCAGGACAAACAACAGCTGATAAGTACTGGAAGACTTGAGGTGTACCCCTTTAACACAGTAGTACTTTATAATAAAAGGGCTTCCTTATCTTGTAACCAGGTTACACTAACAATAACATCTATCCCCTAGCCAATTGGCCTCTCAACTCCAGAAGTCCCATAGACGGTGAATGAAGGAAGTGGTGGCTAAGCATGCTCGCTGTCATCCATTCAACCTGGGGTCAACTTTCTTATATTTTCTTGAATGACAGGGGTCTAAAGGGTCAGATCCCCACTGATCAGCTAAGCATCTGGATAGGGGCTAACCTTGGGTAAATCGTTTAATTGTGCCCTAGGCCTATGGCCTTACATATGCTTCTTTCCCAGGGTTATTCCCACCCCTATAGGCAAGGCACCTTCCAAATCCCCCAGATCTAACATTTTATTGGATCCTGCCTGTGGCTTAAAGGGGTTCTCTGGGCCAGTACTTTGGAACAGAGCTCAGCCGCCAGAAGTCTGACATCACGGCACTGCTGTGTTCTGGCACCGCCGTTCTGTGACCTGACATCAGCTGCATAGGGCGTCTTTTGCTGCAGACTGTGCCGCCCTCCTCTTCAGAAATAGCACTGTTTTTAAAGCAAGAGACTCGCTCTGCAGCTGACATCACAGCACAGAATAGTGGTGCTGGAACGCAGCTGCACCGTGGCGTCACACTTCCGACACTGACAGGCATTATAACCCATTGTAAAAATAGGAGTATTGCAGAGTATTAAGTGCAGAAATTTTTTTGAATTTTAACAATTCAATAAAGTTGCAGAAACCCCCCCTTTAACAGAACTCAGTTATATGGTCTTGTGTTGGAGAAGAAATCTGTTTGTCCCCCGGTTTTGAGTCCACTCCTGCTTGTGGCCTTAAAATACTCCTGAAGAATACTGACCCAAGCAGCTGTATGATGATATGATGCACTTATATATACATCTTATAATGCAGCAGAGCTCTGTGCAGGCATCATACTGTTAACAAATGCCCAGAGTTTTGAGCTCCCATGTTGTGAATGTGGTTCTGAAGTATAATACAGGCTGTAACTCAGGATCCTATATCATGTAGTGTGTTTAGAAAGGTACTCTGGTTTTTATGTAGATTATTCTAAATGTATTTGGTTTATTATAAAATAAAGCTGATAGCAGATTTGTGGCCTGTGTCGCTGGTCTGTGTCCAGTTGCAGCATACTTAGTGGGATTGAGAGAAGCGCTAGGGATACAATTGCTGCTTTGCAGTTTTGTACATGTAAAAGATATGTTTATTTCCTTTTAGAACCATCTTGACCTTTCACCCTCTTTTGGTTTCATATATTATTCTTAATGGAGTCCTCCCTGATTCTTCCAGGCTGTAGAATTTGGATTAGGGGTAGACAGAGATTTTGGCTGTGTGACCTGTTGCTCTGTGTTGCTTTGCACGGATTTAAGCAAAGTAAATGGGGTCACGTCTTGGCACACAGGTGGCACAGCACAACCCACACAGTATCTTTGGTCATGCCACCCCAAAATTGCTGTATAGCCCTAACCTACAGTATCAGACGTAGCAATGTTCTTGCTAGGCACTGCATACCTTCATAAAAGGATACAGAAAAATTGTATTTTTTTTCTTCTGCCACCTATTATCTCCATATTAGCTCTATATATTGAGGAAGAGAGCTGTATTGTATTTACTATGTTTTTTTTTCCCTAGATTATCCTTAGAAATGCTTAATTTCCTTTATTATTCCAACAGGGTCGTGGATCAGGATTTCCTAGGAGGAGACCCAGGGGGTCTGGTCTGTCTGGTCGTGGGGGAAGAGGTCGTTCAAAGTTAAAAACTCCCATAGGCAACTTCATAATTCCAGGGGTACTGTATACACTATTATATATTTCTTGTTTATATCAAACTCTTCCAACCTATGAGTTGTCCAGCATGCTGAGAGTTGTAGTTTCCCAGCAGCCGGAGAGCCACTGGTTTATGTAAATGTGTATTTTCTGCTAGTGAATAAAAGGAAGCACTTATAATAGTCTTTATTAGTCTTCAGCACAAAATGTATGAAGGAACTTTGATCCTTTTACCTGTAAGAATTCTAAATGCTATGTATTTTATCCTCTAGATAACCACAATTGATCTCTCATCATATAAAGAAGAGGAAGAAACCTCAATGCACAACACAGTAGTTTTATTTTCCACAACCGACAAGTTCACCTTACATCAGGTTAGTAGTTGTGCTTGTGTGCATTTTATTTGCTCCTTTAGTTAGTAACCATGTTTTACATAAAGGCTTTATGATGCCTAGGTACACCACAAGCACAGAGTAGAATCAGAGACACCCCTCAGATGGTCAGTAGCAACTATGACATCTAAGAAACCTGACTAACTCTTATTGACCATCATGGGGTAGTAATGGGTTACAATAGCAACTCAGTTGATCCTTTACAGAACTAAAAGGGGTATGCCAGTATCATGTTAAAAAAAAGTATACAGGATTGCCTACCGGACTGTCCCAGTTGTAAAACACTAAAACCCCATTTGTTTTGTGGGTGTGTAGTACTCTGTCCTACTATGTCACTTGATCCTGGCCTAGTTATGCAGTTGCTCAGTACTACAATTCCCAGAATACATTGCTTTCCCTTATCTTTTCCTCACAACCCTCTTACCCTGTCTACTTCTCTCCCACAGAAGTTTTGCCAGTTCTGCACAGAGCTGCTGCTAACATTGCACATGATGTATTCATTCCCTGTCTGCCTCCCTACATGTGACATTGTTCAGCACAGGACAGCATGCTGTAAATACACCCCATTTATTCCTGAATGTCCCAAAAAGGATGTATCCACATGCTACACATCTGCTCTGGACTTTAAAGTTAGGGTCATATTCCACGGGCCAATTGGGCCAGATCAATAGTGTAAACGAGCGCCGATCTGCTAGATCGATGCTCGTTTACTGAGCCTATTCCACGGCCTGATAATAGTTTAGCGAGGGCTGCTGGGACATCGTTACCGATGTCTTTGCAGCCCTTGTTTAAACACCATACTTTACCTAACCATGCTGCAAGTCTTCTCCTGCGCTCCTTATTCCTCCCGGTTCTGGCCAGTGATTGGCTGAGCGGTCTGTCAGCTAAAACAGGCTGCATCGATGCTGCTGCGCGGGACCGGGAGGAAGAAGGAGCTCAGGAGAAGCCTTGCAGCATGGTTAGGTAAAGTATACTGTTTGTGAAATCATCGGTCGCCTGCCGCGCATCGCTATTCCACGCAGAGATGTGCGGTCGGTGCCCAAAGATTTTAGGTTTGCACCTAAATAAACGATCAGCCGATGACGCGATCATCGGCTGATCGTTGTCTCTATTCCACGGAGCGATAATCGCCACCCTCCCCTCCACCACCACCACCCACAAAAAAAATCTCTATCCCTGCTTGATTCACAGCTCCTGAGAGTTCTCATTAACTTTAATAGGCTTCATCTGGTTTCCGTCTGGTGTCCATTTGTTCTTCATAATTTGAGCAGACAAAAAAGTTACTGTTAATATTACTGCTTACAGGATTTTGTTGTTCACTCAGATCCTACGAAATAGACAGAACTTGTGATAAGCCTTCAATGTTAGATAGCTGTTAAAGTGTACCTGTCTTTATAACTTTTAAAATCTAAATCAACAGTAGATGTCAAATAAAGCTATACTTACCAGAAATCCAGGCCCAGCCTCCTGAAGGCAGCTTTTTAGGGGCCTTTTCCACTGAGCAATAATTGACCAAATTGGGCCGATTCGGCCGATTAGCGCTCCGTGGAATAGAGAGAACGATCAGCCGATGATCGTTCATTTAGGTTCAAACCTAAAATCATCGACCGACCGACGATTTCAAAACATCATACATTACCTGTCCAGGAACTGCTCTGTTTCCCACGATAACTAAAACAAAACAGTGAATGTAAATTGCAGTCATGCTTTATTTTACATCCCCTGCCTGCTTAGATTTTGAAAGTTCTAATGACAGTGACCCTTTAAGGCAAGGCAAGAAGACACTTAATACCCTTCATA
Source organism: Dendropsophus ebraccatus (assembly GCF_027789765.1). Classification (NCBI taxonomy): domain Eukaryota; kingdom Metazoa; phylum Chordata; class Amphibia; order Anura; family Hylidae; genus Dendropsophus; species Dendropsophus ebraccatus. The sequence goes on along the minus strand of NC_091455.1, from coordinate 183,520,684 downwards.
TATCTGTTAGTTCTTCCAGAACATTGAAAAATTCTTTTATTCTCCCATGCAGTGTTGAGGCTTCCCAAGCTCCTGAAGTACTGCAAACTGGAATGCCTCTTTGCTCCCCCAGGGCAAGGAGGTGTTCCAGCGCTTCAGGTTGCTTAGGTTATATTTGAATAGTAAATGGGAATTTCTGTCTGTAATTCAGTAGAGCCAGGACATGTTCCTTAGCTTTTCCTATTGCAGTGTTATGACTTTGTTTTCTTGGATTACAGGATATGTGTGTGGTATGCGGTAGTTTTGGAAAAGGTGCTGAAGGAAGACTACTTGCTTGCTCTCAGTGCGGGCAGTGTTACCATCCATACTGTGTCAGTATTAAGGTGAGTGTCTGAGGTTTTTCATTCACTATATTATACAGGTCTCCTTTTTTTCAGCTGGCTGCATGTTTCCATTGTTATTCTAATGAAAATAGATCAATTTTACAGATATTTCAATGTTTTCTTTTTCTTTTTTTTTAAATCTCTAGATTACTAAAGTCATCCTTCACAAAGGCTGGAGGTGCTTGGAATGCACGGTGTGTGAGGCCTGTGGTAAGGCCACAGATCCTGGCCGCCTGCTGCTCTGCGATGACTGTGACATTAGCTACCATACATACTGCCTAGATCCACCGTTACAGACTGTACCCAAGGGAGGCTGGAAGTGTAAATGGTCAGTATGAATGGTGTATTTGTGTTCTTGTATTTACTTAATATATATACATCTATTTTTCTGTTAACATAGTGTTAAGTCCTTTGCTTCCCTGAAAGCTTAAACTATCAAATGTTGACTTCTTGCAGATACCACAAGAGGGAGCCAGACTGCATACAGATTTTTTTTTATTATTTACATTGTAGAAACTTTTAAGATATTTTGGCACCCTGAAAAGAGAACGGGGATATGGGTTAATTAGAATTGGTGGCCGTCTCCTGTGGAACATGTTGCCACCACCTTGTATGAATAACCTATGAGAGGCAACACACGGCTTACTATCTGCTGAAGCCCCTTTAGGCTCAGTGGTTTGACCACCACTGATCATACTGTCATGGTGTATCCTAGTAGACTGAATATCCTCCTTTAATAATTACTGTTCTTCCATTTAGGTGTGTATCGTGTAATAACTGCAAAGCAGTCACCCCAGGGCTGCGATGTGAATGGCAGAATAACTACACCCAATGTGCACCATGTGCAAGTCTGTCTACCTGCCCCGTATGTGGTCAGAACTACTTAGAGGATGAGCTTATTATTCAGTGTCGACAGTGTGATAGGTGAGTAATTTTCTCTACTATGACGTGCAGAATTTGTTTGCAGATTCTTTTTTCTTCTACTTTATATTTGCCCATCAGTAATTATTATTATTAATTTTATTTTTAAAGGTGGTCACATGGCACATGTCAGAACCTGAACACTGAAGCAGAAGTTGAGAAAGCAGCAGACAGTGGATTTGATTGTGCAATGTGTAAGCCATTTGTAATACCAGCACAAGGTATGATTGATCATCCTGGCTACTTTGTGTTATGCTTTGTGAACTGGAGCCAAGGTGATCTTTAGTAATCTTAACTGGACACTAATGGAAACTATGAATAAGCATTTAAGTGTCACAGTCGTTACAAAAAACTTTTGACATCTCATAGAGACATGATCAGTCCCAATCTGAGAGTTCAGACTTGTACCGATCGGAAGAATGAGTTGGGAGAGGAACGCAGCTGCAGTGCGTCCTCTCCCTGCTTTGAGTTACAAAAAAAAAAAAAAAATTCTGACTCCGTTATAAGTCCAACAGTTTTTTTTCTTCTAACTTAGAGCAGGGAGAGGACACAGTGCAGCACAGTCCTCTCCCTGCTCGTTCTTCCAATCAGTACCCGGACCAATAAAAACTTTTGTTTGTCATGTCTATGACATGTCAAAGGTTTTTTGTAATGGCAATGACACTTAAAATTACAGGATTGTTTTTTTTCCTCATAGATTGAAATTTACTAATGAAATAGTAATTTCCTCTCTTAGCAACAATTACTCTTTCACTTAACTGTAGCACTACAGAATTACTTTGATAATTTTCTTCATTAAGGGGGTACTTTTGGTGAAATAAAATGTTTTCAGCTCAACTGGTGTCAGAAAGTTATTCAGATTTGTAAATGACTTCTATAAAAAAAAAAAATCTCAATCTTTGAAGTAATTATCAGCTGCAGCATGTCCTGCAGGAAGTGGTGTATTCTTTCTAGTGTGACACAGTGCCCTCTGCTGCCACCTTTGTCCATTACAGGAACTGTCTAAACCTCTACTGCTCTGGACAGTTCCTGTCATGGACAGAGGTGGCAGCAGAGAACATCATATCAGGCTGGAAACAATACACCACTTCTTGTAGGACATACAGCAGCTGATAACTACCTGAAGGAGTGAGATTTTATAATAGTAATTTACAAATTTGTGTGACTTTCTGACACCAGTTGATTATTTTTGCATTGGAGTACCCAATATTGGTCAAATCAGATGGTAACCGCATACAAATGTAAAGGTATAAATATGTACCTTTTGTAAAGGTTTTAAATCATTTTTGTAATTTGATGTTTTTAATAGTTTTTTTTTTTGTGTGTGTGTCCCCCCCCCCCCTTGTTTGTTTTTTTTGCTAGAAGTGTGTGAACCACCAATTGATGCTCAGATTGTCCCGAAGATTAGAGAACCAGGTAACTATTGCTTCCCTGTCCTGTGTTTTCATGATAATCAGTGCAATTTTTTTGAGTGTATTAACTTTTACCGATTTTAGATGTCCCAGTGCATCTAAAATGAACAAACAAATATTGCTTTGAATTTTTTATTTTTTTTTTATTTTTTGCAGCAGGCTACAGTACATATAAAATTCTGTATTGTTAAATCCTGCTGTAATATTTCTAACCCTTTCAAATGCGGGTTTGCAAAAAAAAAAAAAAATAGGAACAGTACAAAGAAATCAGAAGGGAATGTTGAATCTGAAAAAAATAGTGTTTCATTTTCGATACATTTGGACAGTCCAAAAAGTTCTGATCATTGGAGTAGAGATGAGCGAATTTACAGTAATACCAAAGCAAAGCATTATCTCTAAAATCTGCTCATCCGCCTGCTGCCATTTAACTGACTGCTGCTCTCCCCTGGGTGCTGGGAAAAGCTGGATCCACTCCTGGGAAACTTGGAGAGTTTCCCAAGACTGAATCCAGCTTTTCCTAGCACCCGGGGAGCAGCAGTCCGTTAAAAGGCAGTCTGCTGATGGGTTGATTGCACTTCGCTTCCTTATAACTATAAATTTGCTTATTTCTACATTGGAGCCACCTGTCCCTTAATGTTTCACTGCCCCCCCCCCCTTCCCCCAGAAATCAATGTAATTGGGTTTATTAGGCAAATATGCCATTATTTGCATTCAAAAAGACTATTTCCAGGTCCCCTCCCCCCCCCCCCCCCCCCTCCCTCCTCTCTCTCTCATCCACTGCTCATTGTCAGGAAATCTTGACACTCAGGGCCCTGTCTGTTCTATGGAGAAGGGAGATTAGTCGGCAGCAGAGAACTAAGGATTACACAGCGGGACCTGTGCAAAAAACGGTATTCAGAGGTCAGAGACTGTCAAAGGGTCAAATTAGATAGCCAGTGATGCAGCTGTAAATTAACTCTTTGTTGTCCTGTTTTGGTGCCTCATCTCCCTCCACCCCTCTCCTCTCCATAGAGAACAATGAAGACACGGGGGAGAGCCTCAAACTGCTTTTCATGATAAAAATGCATTTTTCAGCTAATAAACCCAATTACAAAGTTTCTTGACATCGCCTGTACTATTGATTTCTGCAAAAAAAAATAAAAAATTAAACGACAATGACACTTCCTAAGAGTTTCTAAAGTCACATCCCACCGTCTTCATGCTTTCTTATCTTTGTTTAGATATTCTGAAAACCTTTACCCAGGATGGAGTATGTTTAACAGAATCGGGACTCTCACAGTTACAGAGCCTATGCATCACTGTACCGCGAAGGAGGCGCTCAAAACCAAAGTTGAAATTAAAGATCATCAACCAGAACAGCGTGGCCGTCCTGCAGACTCCTCCAGACCCTCAGTCTGAGCATTCTCGTGACGGAGAGATGGATGACAGTAGAGGTGACCTCTTTTTCAGTGTCATAATAGAGCTGTATTAAATGGCAGATGTAGCCTGTTTTGGCAACAGACAGCTTTTTTTTTCTTTTCTTTTTTTAAAAATCTTTCTGGTGTAAAGTAAGTTTGTCTGGCAGCATTTCCCCAGCAAGCAGTCAATCTCAGATTGCTCAGCTCTTCACTGCAAGGTCTATTTGGTCTTCACTGTAGGGACATAAAGTGGTTCTCCAGAAGACTTAGAAGAACATGTCCGCTTTCTTCCAGAAACAGCGACACTAGCCCTTAGTTTGGGTGTAGTTTGGCCATTGAATTGAAAAGGCTGAATGTAATACCCCACACAACCTGAAGACTGCTGTGGTGCTGTTTTTGCAATAAACTAGCTGTGCTTTTTCTAATCCTAGATAACCTCTTCAATAGAAAACTGCTGCTCTTTTGAAAAATTAATGCACAACATTGGGTTCACGTGGCTGTAACATTATAACCTTTTAAAGCGGTTGTCTATCCACAGAAAAAAAAATTAAAGTGTGTTGGGGCTTATAGGAAAAAAACAAGCCATGTTCCTGCACAAGCCTTTTACATCATCTGTGCAGGAACAGCCAATGACAGCGCAGGGTGATTTTTTTATTTTTTGGACTGGACAACCCACTACATGCATGTTTAGGTATTAAAGATTAGAGTCAGCTGAACCCACTGATTGTGTATAGGGGCTGCCCCTGCCACTCTGCCCTGGTGTCAGATAATTTTCAAAAGACTTAGCTGCTCTCTCCCTTCTCCCCATTGAGAACACTCTGCATTAATTGTACAAATATATGAGGGGATCGGGTGAGATGGCCGTTGTCAAATGCTCATTCAGCTAATGGTTGTCGTGTATGGTTAGCTTAAGGGCATCCCAGTTATAAACTCAAAGTAATAAGATAAGCGTTAACAGAAATTGATCCGGTATCTTCCACACTAGGCCTATAGTTTTTATTTAGATACATAATAATCAAGGCAATTCTATTCTAGAGGGTGATCTAATGGACTGTGATGTAAAATCGGACTCCAGTCCAGAGCGGGAACCTATTGATGATGACTCTAAAGGTGCTGAAATAATGGATGGAATGAAGAAAAGGAAGCGAAAGCCATACAGACCAGGTACAGGATTATTCTTGTGGCTTTAAATATTTGTATATTTTTATTATAAATTAGGCTTTAACATCTTTCACATAACCCCCTATCAGGCTTTGATGCCCTGAATAAGTTTCCTGCTTTAACCTTAGTGCAGCTGTAGCTGGGTTTCTAGTAGTAGCTTACCTTAAAGTACAAGTCCGGCAAAAATTTTTATTAAAGTATTGCATTGCCCCCAAAAGTTTCACAAATTACCAATATACACTTATTGAGGGAGATGTTTATAAAATGCTTTTTTCCCTGCACTTACTACTGCATCAAGGCTTCACTTCCTTGATAAAATGGTGATGTCACGACTAGAGATGAGCGGACCGCCAGACTTTTGGTCCGACGGCATCGGCGCTCTCTCATTGTGCCTGAGATCCAGGCCGCATAGTTGTGATCCTGCGAATATGCGGCCAGGATCGCAGGCATAATGAGAGAGCGAACTGCTTTCGGACCAAAAGTCCGAACAGTTCGCTCATCTCTAGTCACGACCCGACTCCAAGAGCTGTGCAGGCTGTGGCTGCTGGAGAGGATGATGGCAGAGGGATGCTCAGTGTAACTCCAGTGCCCTGTGTCCCTCAGTGTCCCTCTGCCATTATCCTCTCCAGCAGCCACAGCCCGCACAGCTCTGGGAGTCTGGTCGTGACATCACCATTTTATGCAGGAAGTGACATCACCATGTTATCCAGGAAGTGAAGCCTTGATGCAGTAGTAAGTACAGGGAAAATAGGGAATTTTATAAGCTTTTTCTGTAATTAGTGTATATTGGTGATATGTATAACTTTTGGGAGGGCAATAAAAAAAATTGACGGACTTCTCCTTTAACTGTTTAGATAGATACCAGTGTGGACAATACATAGAATGCAAATCCATTACATGGACTGCATTAGATTACAAAAACATTGGTTACCTTCCAGAGTGGAGCCATTCTTGTACCTGGACTGTATCTGGAGTTGTCGTAGTGGTATTTGTAGAATGCAGCTATGAAGTTAATTTTTTTTTTAACCCTTTTAGTTCTGTGGTAGAAACCTGATTGATCTGTTGGGACAGAAGCCATTACTGATTTGTTTTTTTTACACAGTCACCCATGTTTTAACCGTCCCTCCAGTACATCCCTTGTACTGGAATTAATTCGAAAGGTTTTGTATACAGTAACTGATGGAAAGTGTCATTTTCTTTTTTCTCACCAGGTATTGGAGGATTTATGGTGCGCCAAAGAAGCCGAACAGGTCAGGGAAAATCAAAGAGGTCTTTATCTCGTAAGGATTCTTCTGGCTCCGTTTCTGAACTCCTGCCTGGTAAAGAAGAAGGTAACTGATAGACATGTAAAATAGTACCCTTTATGTACAGCAGAAGGGAGTAATACCAAAAATGCTCACCTTTTTTCTTCTACTGTGCTTTTGTACGGTTAATAAAAGAATGAGTTTTATATTAGCTCTGAATATTCTATTCCGCCTTTGAGTTTGGAAATCGCAGGATTTCTATGGTATGATTGGGAGAAGAATGGCGGCCTACCATGTTGGGATTTTGATGTGTTTCTGTCCGTTCAAATGATGTGATGTCCATCTTCTACTCTCTGATAACATTAGCTATAGAGATATTATACAGCAGCAGTGAGGTGGTGCAGTCACAGCATGTTATGGTGCAGTAGATATGAATTTATACATTTCATTACAGAAAACAATAAAATCTGTTTAAATCCATCCATGGCTTGTGTGATATTTTATGTGCGCTGTATGTTTATCCTTAGCTTGGAACGAACCACAGCCAGAAACTCCTGTAGATGAATGCATCATGGGCTCTGATAACACAGAGAAGATAAAGAAACGCTACCGGAAAAAGAAAAACAAGCTGGAAGAAACTTTCCCTGCGTATCTACAGGTAGATGCTGTAGTTGTTACTGTAAGCAAGAGCCGTATGTAGAAAAGAGAGGAAATAACAATTTATATATGAACCAGATATATAATTTATAATTGAACCAGATGTATAAAAATCCTCTCGAATGTGTTATACCCATCAACCTTAAAAAGTGTATATATATATATATATATATATATATATATATATATATATATATATATATATATATATATGTTTCAGTTGCACATGCCAGATTGTGGATACTTAAGGTTGATGGGAATAACACATTCATAGGGATTTTTATGTATCTGTTTTATTTGACACATTGTACTTGTTGACGGTGGCCTCTGCCAGCTAAGAATGATAGGTCTCTCCAAACAAATTTATCAGTCAAGGCTGCTGGATCAGAGAGAAGCTGCCCTGATACTTGTGGTTTAGGCAGCTTGAAAGTAATGTCAGGTTTCCTTTAACAAGGCTGCCTGGTATTTAAAGGAGAAGTCCAGCGGAATTTTTTATTAATGTATTGTATTGCCCCCCAAAAGTTATACAAATAACCAATATACACTTATTACGGGAAAGTGCTTTTTTTCCCTGCACTTACTACTGCATCAAGGCTTCACTTCCTAGATAACATGGTGATGTCACTTCCTGGATAAAATGGTGATGTCACGACCTGACCCCCAGAGCTGTGCCGGCTGTGGCTGCTGGAGAGGATGATGGCAGAGGGATGCTTAGTGTCCCTCCAGTGCCCTGTGTCCCTCTGCCACCATCCTCTCCAGCAGCCACAGCCCGCACAGCTCTGGGAGTCGGGTCGTGACATCACCATTTTATCCAGGAAGTGAAGCCTTGATGCAGTAGTAAGTGCAGGGAAAAAAAACACTAATAAGTGTATATTGGTGATTTGTATAACTTTTGGGGGGCAATACAATAATTTAATAAACATTTTCGGCGGACTTCTTTAATTTTCTTATATTAGGCTGAAGATCATGATATTTATTTTTATATTTATGTTTTGTTTTTTTTTCTTTTAATAAAACAGGAGGCTTTTTTTGGGAGAAACCTTCTGGATACCAGTAGACAAAATAAACCTAGCATTGAGAACCCTTCTGAGGAAGCTGCTACAAGCTTGCACAAAGCAAATCTAAACTCAACATTTCTGGATCCTTCGTCCGACCCCTTGCTCAGTTCAGCAGCAACACCCTCCAAAAATACAGATGGTAAGGGTGAAGCCGTTACCCGAGGGGACTTTTAAATTACAATTAAGTCTATAAAAGTTAACTCTAAGGTCTTATTCCCACATTCTGTGCACGGTCGGTTTAAGTCTTCGTGCTGCTGTACTGTACACTGCATGTCAGTTCAGTAGTGTGAAGGTTTAAATTGTTTCGGAGCTCCCAGCATCATATTGAATGGTTACGCAGGGAACTCCAGACTCCATTCCATAGCATATTGTCCGTATTTACAGACTATGCATGGAACGTCAGAAATAACCCTAAGGGAATATTGTTTGTTTTAGAACCTAGTCAAATCTAACAAAGGTCAGGGTTAGAGATGAGCGAACCTCAAGCATGCTCGAGTCGATCCGAACCAAAACTTTCAGCATTTGATTAGCTGCGGCTGCTGAACTTGGATAAAGCCCTAAGACTATGTGGAAATCATGGATATCGTCATTGGCTGTATCCATGTTTTCCAGACAACCTTAGAGCTTTATCCAAGTTCAGCAGCCCCAGCTAATCAAATGGCGAAAGATCGGGTTCGGATCGACTCGATCCCGAACCCGGTTCGCTCATCTCTAGTCAGGGTGTTAAAACTTTTAGAAAGGAAAGCAAAGCAATATTTGAGATATGTGATAGAAGATCACATTAGTAACTACAAATAGATCAACCTATTGATCTACTCGAACCTCAAATATTACTGCTTTTAGTTTTCCACTACTGGAAATTTGTTACCTCATATCATGGGAAGGCAAATTATGCTTATTTTCTTTCTTTTTTGTGTGTTTTTTTTGTTTGAAGGTGGATCTCAGGATCCTTTAGCTGAACTCTCTGAGGTGTTGAATACAGACGATGATATTTTTGGAATACTTTCAGATGATCTTGCAAAGTCTGCAAGTCAGACTGGTATGTCTTTGAAAGGTTACTCCCCTGACACAGTCTGCTGCTGATTCCTACCTGTATTCTTTTGGACCTATCTATGTTCCAGTTTGCTTTTACTTTGGTTTTGATTTCCCTGGATCAGCTGCCTCCACTTGTGCTTGTTTATTTTATGTTCTTATTTGGTTCTGCATATTGATTTTCAGCATGCTGCTTGACACATTCTCTTCCACTCTTTTTCTTTGTTATAATCATCCATTTTATCTGGTTTGGGTCCTGTAGGTCTTGATTTATGCACTTTCCAGGTCGAGAATTCATCCTCCCCTTTTGGTAAGATGATAAAAAAAAAAAAAAATACAGTAGTTAGGTGGTTCATATTCCATCCTTCCCTGCTAGTCTTTTGCATGCAACACGCTCCCCCTTTTCTTTTTTCTTTTTTTTTTTTTTTTATATATATTTTTTATTTATTTATCTTTTTCCCCCTTTTACGTTTTAAGGGTACAAACCCACTTGACGTATTTGCTGCGTGAATCAGTCTTAAAAATAAGCAGGCAAAACGCAGGTTGGCTTTATACGATTGTTCTGCATTAAAATACACAATTGCGTATTTTTGAAGCGTGAAGCTTGTTGTTAGCAAAGCATCAGTTGTTAACAACCTGTGTGAAAAACGCATGTAGCTTCACGCTTCAAAAATACGCAATTGCGTATTTTAATGCAGAACAATCGTATAAAGCCAACTTGCGTTTTGCCTGCTTATTTTTAAGACTGATTCATGCAGTAAATACGTCAAGTGGGTTTGTACCCTGAAAATGGATAGAGCTGCAAGAAATTGATACATTGGAAAACAATAACTTTTAATTTAGCATTTTGTATTCCAAAAATTCTATATGTTAAGAGTTTTATATACTGTGTGTGTGTGTGTGTGTGTGTGTGTGTGTATATATATATATATATATATATATATATATATCTCCTTAGATAGTTTAAAGTGAACAGTCAAGGCATTATTACATAGGCTTTCAGTGCCGTTTACCATAAAATACCTTTTCATATGTAGTGCCACATAAGCTGCACCAAGCTGGGGTACATTGGGTCTATAGCACTGGCCCTGAGTTAGAGCCAGCATTTTATAATCCAGAGCCACATTCACAGTTCTTTTGGTCTGTATTGGTACCAGTTATCTTAAAGATAACTTTTCTTACCTTTTTTAAGTAATCAACAGGGGATGTGATCACAGTTAGCTTTGGAATATACTCTCTATTTTTTACATTTTCTATGTGTAAATCCACGTTATATATACAGCCAAACTGTAATCCATACTGACATTTGGTCTTTTCTGTGTTTTTTAAATAAAAAACAACAACACAGGAAGTCCCAGTCCTTTTACGCACACACAAGGAAAGACACCTGTTCATCATGCAGGTTGTATATCAATTTAGGACAATTAACTTTTGCTAATTATATTATCAACTTTGCATGCTTACCAAAAGACAATGCTTTGTTATGCAACAATTCAGTCAGTATAATTTCACTGTGTGGTTTAAGAGTTTTTGAGAGGTGACTGGAGAGCTGACCATACAGTGCAAGCCCAACTAGGATTCTCTGCTACTGAATGTGGACGCACAGGAGCTGTACTCCATGCACATTGAAGACTTGTCCCGCCATTTATGACCAGGAATGGCTGGCAATACCAAGCCATGCCTGTGAGCGCACAAAGGACTGGGACTTCCTGAGTTTGGCCTGGTTTTTTTTTGAACAGAGAAAAGACAAAATATCGGCAGGAAAGAAGCATGGACCACAGTTTGACAGGAAGGGGAGACACTTAGTGGCCATATGTATAACGTTGGTTTAAACATAGAAAACTTAAAAATAAAAAAGTATATTGTTAAACTGCAACCACAACCCCTGTTAATTTCTTTAAAAATAAAATAATGTACCTCATACAATTTATTTCCAGTAGGTTAGAACTGTATTAGTGTTCCTCAACCTGCAACCCTCCAGCTTTTGCAAAAGTCTTATCATACCCTGACAGATGCTCCAAACTATAGCTCCGGTCCCACCTTGTAGTTGTGGCTGCTGGGAAGCTGCAGGTTGACGCCAGTATTTTATGTCTACCTTGTTGCTGCTCTTAAATAAGCAGCAATGTTACCTCTATAAAGCTTGCAGGAGTGAGAATGTTGTTCTGGACAATAATACAGGCTATGATTTTGGCACCATACATGCTAAGTTACTCAACCCTTTTTATAAGTCCGCTTTGTGAATAGTAAGGAGGGGGTGTTCAGAGGTAGATTTTGGGTTCAGCTTTTGTAATGTATGGATGTATGTTTGTGCAACTTTCTTCTGCTATCACTTCTAGTTTCTCAGAAGGTAAAGCATTACTGTCACTTAGAAAAAAAAAATCAAAAGTTTTGATCAGTTTGGATCTCCGTGCCAAGACTGCCACTTATTGTAAGATTGTAATAGTGCATTTACACAGACAGATTTATCTGACAGATTTTGGAAGCCAAAGCCAGGAATGGATTTGGTAAGAGTAGAAATCTCAGTATTTCCTTTATGACCTGTTCACTTTATAAAGTCTGTTCCTGGTTTTGGCTTCAAAAAATCTGTCAGATAAATCTCTCTGTGTAAACGTACCCTAAAGCATGTGGCTGAGCGCTTCACTCCTGCTCGCAACCTAATCCAACTTGTTACAGGAGATGGGTCCCAATGTAAGTCTATTGCAAATCGGCCATGCTCTTCTGCTGGCTCCATCAAGTGATTAGTGGGAGTCGCAGCACCAGGACCCCAATCAATCAAAACTTTTGCTAGACATATCAAAAGTTTTTCTTTCTTCCTTAATTCCTTCCTTCCTTTTTGTCAGAATGCCCCCCAGAACGTCTTTTTGCACAATGTAGTAAAAACTTACCATTTCTTTTACCTTACTTTTTTAGTGGGGCTTGACATAGGTACCATATCAGATGATTCCTCATCACTGTCTCACGCCAATGTCAACCACAGCTCCAGACCTTTAAGCGAGGACCAATTGGATGGGATTCTCAGCCCAGAACTAGACAAAATGGTTACAGATGGTAAAAGCTCTTTCTCTGTCTAAATATGCTTTGATTTTTCCATTAGCACTTGCAGATCCCTGAAACGATATAGATAGTTCTTACTGACATCATCTGTACGTAGGTGCAGCTGTGTCAGTGGGAAAAAAGGACTAGTATAAATCTGCTGTTGTGGGTTCAATAGGGTAAAACTACACGGGATCTGCAACACAAACTCACAAGTGTCACGGTCATTTTAAAAGGAGAGAAAACCAAAACAAAAAAACAACTGTTTAAGTCAAAGATTGGTGTCTGGGTGCTGAGACCCCCCCATTGCCCCTCACCTGTAAAGGTCTCGGTACCAAGACCAATCAAAATGTTTCATAAGTGATTTTTTTTTTAAATGACAGTAACCTTTTATCCGGCTGTACAGAAACTGACTGATCTGTCAGCTCTTCTGACATGTCTATATTTTGCATAATGGTAAAGCGAGTCGGTGCTGCCTGGACAGTCGGTTCTGCCCCCCCCCCCCCCCCAAACCACTGATTTACCATATTAATGTCCTCATCAAGGGTAAAAACTTTTATTCCTGTTTCTTTCCCCGCCTCTCTTCTTTTTCCCCACACCACTGCGCTGGATAAAGGTGGAGGGAGAGGCGCTGCAGGCTTGGATTCACTAGGCCCTGCCTCGTTGATACCCTGTCGCCGGAATACAACTTGCCCTGGTGAGGGCAGCAAGACTGTACCAGTTGTTTGGGGGGGCTGTCCGGGAAGAACAGATACGCTTCAAGATTCTGGAACATCTTTTGTTAGAACTTTATGCTGTGCTATTCCTGTTACTTTTCCTACAATTTGATAACTAATCTAACAGCTAGGTTTTACTGGTTGGAGATAGGATTCAGCTGTGGTGTTGACAGTACTGAACTGTGTAGGGACAAGGGGTGGAGGAGAGGGGAGCAGCCTAAACAACATACATTTCTAGTAGGAATAAAAGCTGCTTTAAGATAAATTTTACAACACATTTTACTGAAGCAAATCATAATTTGACAGATATTTAACATAATACCATTTCTGACTATTTCATTGTGACTTGTTTCCCCCTTTTTAGGAGCCATTTTGGAAAAACTTTCGAAGATTCCAGGTAACTATGACCATCCTCCGTGTACACTTTATGGTGGCTCCAAAAAAATTTTCAATCAAAATGTTTCTTAAAATGTTTGGTTCCTACTCTTTTTGTTGGGTTTGCAGAACTTGAAGGAAAAGATGTTGAAGATTTATTTACTGCTGTGCTGAGTCCTGTAGCTACCCATCCGCCATCTTTGCCACAACCGCCACCACCTTCAGCTCATCCTCATCCTCCACATACACAGCTCTTGCCTTTGCACAACCAGGGTAAGTTTCAGTCCTGGTTATACCCTCTCATCTGTATAAAGGGCAGGTGAAGGTACTTCTGAAATCTGATTTCATCAACTTTTTAAGCAGCAAACTCACGTTTCTTATTTTATGGTCAAGGCCAATCAGAACACATTTTGCTGTAGTAAGTGGTAGTAGCAAAAGATGGGATATTGTGGGCTGAAAAAAACCATGGAAATGCACTGTATAGCCACAGGGTATATTGACATGAAGCAGTACTTCCATAGTCAGTGGAAGTTATTTCTTTGCAGGTTATAAAATAGTTAAGACACCATAGCATCCTCTATGATGGTGAAGGCTTTGTATTAACTGTTCATTTACTGTAGTGCCAAAATGGTGCTGTTTGTATAGGTCTGGGTGTACTTATGGGTGAAATAGGCCAGTACCTATAGATGGCAATGGAGGATCAGTGTCTATGGAAGGAAAACATAGAACCTATAAATCCATTGAGCAATGTGTGTTTATTTGTAATGGAATATATCTGTCACGTAATCACTTTGAGTGCGGTAAATATCAAGGAAGGAAAATGAGAAGCTGCAGAAGATGGCAGATGTTTTGCATACATGGCTAAAAGTGTACCTATCAATAAAAAAAAAAACTTTTGATAAGTCATAGCCACATGTCAAAGTTTGTATCAATGGGGGACTGGGCGCTAAGACCCCCGACAATGGCTAAAATGAAGCTCAGACGTGGTTAGCAGCCTGCATTCATCTTCGCTTTCACTGATAAAGTAGCAGTGGACTGAATTATAATGGAGCCTATGGAGCTTCCGGCAATTGCATCTACCAGAAGTTCCATAGACTCCATTATAATTCTGTCTACAACAACTTTAACAGTAAGTACGGAGAGGAAGGGGCAGAATGCGTGGTGCTGAGCACGTCTGCCCCTTTGTTCTACCAGTTAGCGGGGATCTCAGCACCTGAACCCCCACCAATACAAACCTCTGACACATCGATATGACCTGTCAGAAGCTTGTTTAAATGATAGGTACACTTTAAGCTGTGGCCTTATTGAGGGGCCAGCTGAGAAAATCCTAAGTGACCCTTACCAGTTTAATTAAATTTACACCTATAAAGATTAGAAATGTTAAATAATTATAATCAGACTAAGGGTCCTATTCCACAGTAACGATAATCGGCCGGATCGGCCCCATTTGGCATGATTCGGCCGATAATCGTTCGGTGAAATAGAGAGAACAATCAGCAGATGATCGTGTCATCGGCTGATCGTTCATTTAGGGCCAGACCTAAAATCATCGTTCCCCCACCATGCATCGCTACGGTTGAATAGCGGTGCGCAGCGGGCGATTTGAGAAGAAGCAGCAGCATACATTATTTGTCATGTCATCTTCTCCGCTCTGTCTTCGTCCCCGGGTCCCACGCCATCTAGCTTCGGAATGGCCTGTCAGCTGACGGAGCGCTTAGCCAATCACAGGCCGGGACCGCCACGCTTTGTGATTGGCTGAGTGGCCTGTCAGCTGACAGGCCATTCCGAAGTTAGAGCGCGCGGGACCCGGGGAGGAAGACAGAGCGGAGAAGAAGACCTGAAAGGTAATGTATGCTGCAAGGACATCGGTAACGATGTCCCTGCAGCCCTCACTCAACGATCATCGGGCCGTGGAATAGGCCCAATAAACGAGCGGCAATCTAGCAGATCGGCGCTAGTTTACATAGTTGATCGGGCCCTGCTCGGCCCGTGGAATAGGACCCTAAAGCTTTATAATCCGCTTCTATGAGACTATGACAGGAAACATCCATCTAACATAGGAGAGTTGCTTCACGGATGCAGAAATCAGATATATAACCTTGCATAGGCAACAG
This sequence comes from Dendropsophus ebraccatus, assembly GCF_027789765.1. Lineage (NCBI taxonomy): Eukaryota > Metazoa > Chordata > Amphibia > Anura > Hylidae > Dendropsophus > Dendropsophus ebraccatus. Next base: position 183,505,202 of record NC_091455.1, on the reverse strand, counting down.
CGCCACACAAACCGTCTGCTCCATTGATATTTCCATTTGTGTTTGATTTTGTCAGCCATGTCAATTGTGAACATAACTTACTGATCATAGAGCAGTTTTCTTGTAATTGAGATGGACTGATAAATTTCAGTCAGCACGAGCTAAATGAAGAAGTAAAATCTCTCTATGGGCTGGTTAACAGGGTTATCCAGTGCTACAAAAACATGGCCACTTTTACCCCTCTCTTGTCTCCAGATTGGGTGGGGTTTTAAACTCGGTTCCATTGAAGTAAATGGAGCTTAATTGCAAACCACACCTGACCTGGAGACAAGAGTGGGGGAAAAGTGGCCATGTTTTTGTAGTGCTGGATAACCCCTTTAACGTACAGGGATCAAACCTGAAACCCCCCAGCTCTTTGGGTGTCCAGGCATGAAGGCAATTGTAGTTTTGTGATTGTTGGAGGTTTGACCTCCATGGGTTAAATTGATTGTCCAAACCTACTTTTCCCTAAAAGCAGCTGGTGTCGTTCTGATGGTGAACGATTCCCTGTATTCTTGTCCCTGTCTACCCAACAGAAAAAGCCACATGAAAAGGTTGTCACATGAAAAACTTATGACATGCAACAGAGACATGTCAAAAGTTTTTTTGTGAATAACATTATTATCTTGTAAACAAGAAGTTTGACAATGGCCAAATTGTGATTGATTGAAATGATATCAGATAATCTCAAAAACAGCAGGTCTTCTGTAGGAAAACTTGTCATTTATGTATATAAACCTTCGCTCTTTGGGCTCAAGTAGTCAAGTGGGTGGTCCTGTTTAGTGATTGCCAGCAACTTCTGTATGTGCACGTACAGAAAGCTGTCAGTCACTGAGGAAGACCGCCTCTCTGACAAAGGCAGGGTTCACACTACGTTTTTGCAATCTGTTTTTTTTCCATCCAATTTGCTCATGATGAATAAATGACAAGCTTTGTAGATAGGGGATTAGATTGTGAAATGGGAATGGGTTGTATCCCTACCCTGATACTGTCAGCAATGATTGGTCAGGGTCAAAATGTCTAGGGAACACTCCCCTCCCCCAAAATCTGGTAACATCAATTTTAAATATAAGTTTCTAAGAATAACTTAATGACAGCACAACAGGGAAGACATAGAAAAGAATTCAGTATTTAAGTAGTGGAGATAACTAGCATTTATGTTTTCTACTACAGTGAAAGTTTTTACCGTGAGACGACAAATGACAGTACTCATTGATATTAGGAATAAACATTAAAGGGATTTATATGAATACAGCTTGTGTAATAAAATTCCCTGTCATTCCTCACCATTTTCCATTCATTGACAGCAAGCAGGGGTCCTAAAAATGTAGTAGAAATTGCTGAACTCATATCTAAGTAAAACTAAAAACCCTTTAATTCTTCCTCTTCTGTCATACTTTCCATTAAAGGTTTCCTAGATGACCACGAGAGACAAACTGTGGATTATGAGGATTTTTTTTTTTTTTTTTTTGTGGTGCCAGTTTTGTCCTGGCACTCACCAAAATTCATTGTTTGCTTATTTATTTACTGTAGTAAAGTACAGGTTACAAGGACGTGTTTCGATCCACTGGCCTTCCTTAACTGTACTGGATATTGAGTGGGCTGAAATACGTCATATCTGTGAGTTACTACACTAAATGAGTAAGCATTATTTGATTGTGGTGCCAGAGTTCTTTACTACATTTGCCGGGATTTTCCTACCACGAGCACCATCGACCCGCAGAGTGCCGTCTCTCTACTCTTAACAAGTTTTGTGTTTTTTCAACGCTCTTTCAGGAAAATGCTGGTCATGGTATGCCAAAACCCAATACAGACTTCCACCTCAAACACTGAAATAGCCATATTCCTTGTTAGAGAGTATACAGTATCTATACAGTATACAGCATTTTTATAAATCTGTTCTTTATACAACTCTATCACTTCTGCTGAGTAACTGGAGAGAGGTATTCATGCTGCTCTTTTGTTATTGAGTATTGTTGACATTTATTTACTACTTCTTTTTAACAGGTATGGCTCCTTCCTCAACAAGTCTAAATAACAGTTTTTTTAACTTATCCTTTACATATATGTTTAGTAAAATAGATTTTTTTTTTTCCTTATTATTTAAGGTGATGGCCTTTTCCCCAGAATACCCATGGTAAATGGAATGTTACCACCCAATGCACACCTGCAGCACAATCCTCTCGTACCTGGAGGTGGACTTGGTGCTTTTCCTCCATTATCACAGCCACCGTTTGCAGATAACAGGTAATGGTATTGCTCACCTTTTAATTAGTCTGGTAGCAGCTTGCCACTTATGGGAGCAAAAATTTTAACTTTTTCAAACCTTACAAGCTTGTACCCTACCGACTATTATCTAATGCATATGGCTGTCTTTACATCTGTGCTTTTATGTTATTACTGCCATTGGGATACCAACATATTACGTTTTGAGGGTATGATATAGTTCTTGATGTATAGTGTGTTAGGTATGTTGAGTACACAACTTTAAGATGCCCATATCTCTGCCCTACCAGGGATAAAAACCCAGTGTATCATGGCATGGTGAACGAACCTACCAATGTGTGGCAAACACAAGCTCCTCCGATGGAAACAGAAGGAGATACCATGTCTAACGCACAGCGGAGTACGCTAAAGTGGGAGAAAGAAGAATCCCTCGGTGAAATGGCCACTGTTGCCCCTGTTTTATATACAAATGTTAACTTCCCAAGCTTAAAGGACGAATTTCCAGGTAAAAAATATCTACCTGTTGAGCTCTTTCTATCAGTCACTCACCTATGTTGGATTATGATTTCACATGTATTGATTTTTTTAGATTGGTCGACAAGAGTGAAACAGATTGCAAAACTTTGGAGGAAAGCCAGCTCACAAGAAAGGGCACCATATGTGGTAAATGTGCAGCCGGTTTCTAGTAAATGTAGTTCATGTTCCTCCCCCCACCCAATAATCACATGACAGGCACACATTTTAGGCACTGTCTGATAATGAATAAGGGGATAAGTGATACTGTGTGTGTGTTCATGTGTGCATTATGGAAATGGACAATCCATTAGATGTATACTGGTGTTTTGAATATCAATTTTGTATTTAACTAAAACAAATTGTAAGTGATGTCTTCTTCTGTACTATTCATATTTGTAATTGTAATAAATTATCAAACACTGAATATAATCATTCTTTTCAGCAAAAGGCTAGAGATAACCGTGCAGCTCTACGAATTAACAAAGTCCAGATGTCTAATGACTCTCTGAAGCGACAGCAGCATGAAATAGTAGAGCTCAACTCTCGTATCGACTCCGATCTGTTTAAAGATCCAATAAAGCAGAGAGAATCGGAGCACGAACAGGAGTGGAAATTTCGACAGGTACAGATTTTATATGTATGTCATTTACATTTATCTAGTAATTCATGCATGATACATTGTTATCAATGGAACATTTGCTTTATATACGTTACGTGCAGCCCTCAGCTAATTGAACCTTTTCACCACTGATTTTGCAGCAGATGCGTCAGAAGAGCAAGCAGCAAGCAAAAATCGAAGCGACACAGAAACTCGAACAAGTAAAGAATGAGCAACAGCAGCAGCAGTTTGGATCCCAGCATCTGAGTCAGTCAGGGAATGACACCCCAAACAGCGGAATACAAAGCCCTTTAACGCCTCAAAATAGCGGAAATATGTCTCCAATTCAGCAGACTTTTGGTAAAGATGCATTTTCCAAACAGACTCCACCCTCATTCTCTGATGACGTCTTTGTGAAGCCACAAGCTCCACCACCAACACCAACTAGAATATCTTTGCAAGATCCTCTTCAGCTTTCCCAGTCTTCTCAGCCGCAGTCACCACAGATGATGTTCTCGCCTGGATCTTCAACTTCTAGACCATCATCCCCTGTGGATCCTTATGCTAAAATGGTAGGAACACCAAGACCACCACCTGTTGGTCATAGTTACCACAGGAGGAACTCTGGGTCACCTATGGACATGTGTCCTACAAGGCACATTGCTGGGAATGAATCTTCTGATACAAAACCGTCGCCTATACGAGATCCCTCTTCATCTCCCTCCAGTGGGGATCTGGGTATAAAGTTGAGTGAAAGGTCTATGATGTCATCAGAACATTTTGCAAAGCCAGGGTTTGCATCAAGGATCCCACATAACCCAGATCCGATTTTAGATGGTTCTTTAGGTCCAGGAAGCAGTGACTCATTTCCTAAGCAAAATTCCAGGTCTGACATGTTTCAAAGACAATCATTGGCACAAAATAAAGTAGATCCATATGCAAGACCCCCTCTCACTCCTACACCAGGCGTTTCACCTGGTAGTCCTGCACCATTTAAAACTCCACTTCGTCCCCCTCAGTCACCACAAGAATCATATGGTTCGCTGCCAACAACACCTCGTCGAATGTCTGCAGACCAGTATGAAAGGTCTGCTATGACGCCACGGCCATCTGAGAATTTTCCACATGATCCTTATAACCAAGCCTCACATCGTTCCTCCACAAATGAATTTGCACATCCACCCAGACTGATGCGACAGCATAGTGACCCTCAATCTTTATCGAGAGCAAATTCACAGGATCCATACGCGCAGCCTCCGGGAACACCACGGCCTGTAAATAACCCATATCTGCCGCCACCAAATGCTCCAAGAGCACAAGTCATTGACCCTTACCATCAGCAACCACCTACCCCTAGACCGTCTGCACAAGCATTGGATCCTTACAGTCAGCAGCCATCTACACCTAGACCGATTGACGTGTTTGCTCAACCCACAATAAGTAAAAGGAACCATGATACATTTGCCTCCCCATCAGGAACTCAAAGGCTTGCCATGGATCCCTACTCTCAACAGCCTGCTACTCCTAGGCCTATGTCTTCAGATCCATATTCTCAACCACCAGGGACACCAAGACCAGTTTCTTCAGATCCATACTCCCAGCCACCTGGCACACCAAGGCCAATGCCTTCTGACCCATACTCACAACCACCTGGCACACCAAGGCCAATGCCATCTGATCCATACTCGCAACCACCTGGAACACCGAGGCCAATGCCATCTGATCCATACTCGCAACCGCCTGGTACACCGAGGCCAATGCCATCTGATCCATACTCCCAACCCCCTGGTACACCGAGGCCAATGCCATCTGATCCATACTCGCAACCCCCTGGTACACCGAGGCCAATGCCATCTGATCCATACTCGCAACAGCCTGGTACTCCGAGGCCAATGCCATCTGATCCATACTCGCAACCCCCTGGTACACCGAGGCCAATGCCATCTGATCCATACTCACAACCACCTGGTACACCGAGGCCAATGCCTTCAGATCCATACTCTCAGCCACCTGGCACCCCAAGACCAGTGGCTTCAGATCCTTATTCACAACCACCTGGAACACCGAGGCCTATGTCCTCAGATCCGTATTGTAAACCACCTAGCACGCCAAGACCAATGCCCGCAGATCCATATGCACATCCCCCTGGGACTCCAAGACCTATTAATATAGATCCTTACTCTCAACCCCCAGGTACTCCACGACCTGTTCTTTCAGATCCATATTCCCAACCCCCAGGAACACCAAGGCCTGCCCCCACAGATTCTTATACTCATCCAAACAGAACCCCTAGGCCTGTTCTTCCTGACCCCTATTCCCAGTCGCCGAGAACCCCCATGCCGGGAGTTCCAGAAAACTTTAATCGTTCTGCTAGATCAAGCTTGGTTTCCAGTCAGGAGCCATTTGGACATGCTACGCAAAACAGAGGACCTCCTATGCAAGCCCCCTTTTTAAGACCTGATGCAAGCTCCCAAAATCCTCGAATGGCAGGTCCGGGGGCCCCAGACATCTTTAGTCATTCTGCTTCTAATCAGGATAGTTTTGATCAACCCCCCATGACTCCCCATGTGCAGACTGGAGATGGATTTGGTGATTCTCATGATATTACTGATCAGCAAAGACCGTTTTCAGAAGAAGCTTTTAGTGGAGCTACTAATATTGCAGAGAGTCCCCAAGGGCAGCAGTTTGCCAACATTCAGCAAGTACCTGGCATGCCAGATACCCCAAATTCACTGAATATGCCACTCGCAGAATCTGAAGAGAAAGCAAGACAGGTAAATTTTCTTCAACTACTTATTTAAGTACAGGGTTTATGTTCCTTAGTGCAAATGAATTTGTATACTTAAAGGGGTATACCCATCACACCTAATATAGTTATACTTGTAGGGGTCAAACTTGCCTTGTCCTGATATGCTGCTCTTTACCTCATATTGTTATCCACTTGTTTTCTGGGTTGCGACCACTTTAGGTTGTCTAGGTTACTGAACACTATACAAGTGTGTGTGTGTGTGTGTGTGTGTATATATATATTTTATATCCATACATTAACATAATTTATCAGTAAAGTGATTTCTACAGCATTGCAGCGCCATGTGACACCAGTAGATGGATAGCAACAACACAAGACAGGAGCAGCTTCCTGTGAAATAACCTCTTGAGATGAATTTCAAACATTACTGAGAAAACGCTGTGACCTTTTAAAGGGGTTGTCCAGAATTCAGCATTTTCTATATATTGCTGCTTGTGCATATAAAACAATAAACATGTTATCCCCACCTGTCGTCTCGTCCTCTGGTGTTGGGAGTTCGTCTCGGGAGGCTCTGCAGTCAGCAGGCGACACCAGAGGAAGCGCAGACATGTAAGCACAACATGTTTATTGTTTTATGTGCACCAGCAGCAATATATATAAAACATGCAGAATGTGGGACAACTCCTTGTTAGGTCACAGAGTTTGCTCAGTAAGGTTTCAAATTCATCTCAAGGGGACAGACTCACTCTCTATTGTCTTCTATGTCTATAAGTCTAGCTGTAAAGCATGTCACTAAATGCTGTCAAAAACAGCTCAGGCAAGATGGCAGCCCCCATAACAATGTACAAAAAGTGAAATAAAAAAATTAGAGACTGACAATAAAAACATTAGAATGAAAAAAAGTTTTAGTATCAGATTCTAATCCGTAAAAGAAAATCTAAGCAACACATTCCCTTTAACTATGATGTTAATTTAGATATAAATTTTTTCTTCATTCTTCTCTCCATGCAACAGGAGAGGAATTTCAGTAGAAAGCTTATAGGCATGTTCCCCTGTCTTGCTCACTGTAGGGAGTAGCAGTATCCAGCCACTCCCTTCTCCCTATTCATTCTAATGATGGTGGCGTAAAGACCAAGAATCCCACCAATTAAAACTTTCCACTTTCTACGTGCAGATTTTTGCAGATACCATCCTCAGCATTTTATTGTATCAAAACAGCATGGACAGTAGTACTGCAAGCTCATGTAAATGGCAAAAGATCTTGTTGAAGGATAGCCTGTCTCTTGTCAGGAGTGATAGCAGGGTTCTGGCTGCTGAAACCCCCCATAAATATTAATAGAACAAACTGTTAACAAGTTGATGTAGACTTTAGAAATCTTCACTAGGTTTTTCGCCGTCGCCTAGTATTTAAAAGTCATTGCTGGAAACATTTGTGATATTCCTATAAGATAGATATGCAGTGTTTTTGCAGTATCCATAAATTCTCATATAGATTTCTGATCTTTTTATAGCGTCAGAAGTTGCGAGAGATGCTCTTGAGACAGCAGCAAAACAAGAATTCTATCAGGCAAGAGAAACCAGTGGATCCGATACAGATGAACCAAGGTGGACATCCCGCACAATGGCAAGACAATTCACACAGACACCATGAAATTTTTAACCGGCCTCCGCCACCTTATCCTGGGAACATCCGAGCCTCACTTGGCCCCAAAGGAAACCAACGATTTCCCGTTTTTCCCAAAGAGCAACACGCTCAGTTTGCAGGGAATGGCCAGTTCAATAGACCACAGTTTCCTGGGGACATTGGCAACATGGCTATGAGACACCCTGGAAACAGGTACATTATATTGTGATATAAATCTTACTAGCTTGTCCTCATTTTGTTATTGTTTGTTTTTATCAGATTTTTGTGTACTCCTGTGTATTTGACTTTCCCAATGACTCTTGGCTCACAATCTCTTAAGGCACCGATTTATTTTGGTGGCCGTGTAGTAGCCTCTGTAACTAGTGATGAGCGCTACTCGAGCATGCTCGACACCGATTGCTCGGCATTGCTCAATAGTTTTCATCATTATGTGTAACAATTTAGTAGGTGTACTCTTTGTATCAAGTGAATGAACAAGAGAACAGTTGTACGATAAATCATAAACATGTGAGTCTGTGTTTTACATTGGCCTCCCTGCGTGAAATATTCTAAGCATATGCCTGTTGGCTTTGTTTTACAGGTTTGTCTATCCTATGTCAGGGCCCGGTCATGAGCGCTTTTTAGGCCCTGGTTTACCAATGCAAGTGCCAGGGATTCCCCAGCAAATGAGGAGAGAGATGTCAATTGAACTGAATAGACCATTAAATAATTCCCAGATGGCAAATTCGGCTGGTATAGCACCACATTTCCCACTCCAGGGAATGCAGGTTCAGCAGCATAATATATCAGGGCAGGCATACATTGAGCTTCGTCACAGACCACCTGATGGAAGGCCAAGGATTCTTTTTGGACCCAATCATAATCTAATGGAGCAACCCATGCCACATCAGAGGCAAATGGGCTATTTCCCCAGTCCTGAATTTCAAGGTCCAAGATTAATGGATCCAGCACGCGCTCACCATCCTGGTTTTTCCAATCAAGTGCCTCCTGGTTTGGAACAATTGATGGCGTCACAAAATCAGTCCATTATGATGCACGAGGTTAAGCAGCAAGCAACAACCGAGAGCTTTTTACAGACTCAGTTATCTATTGATCATTCAAACAAGGGATCAAATAATATTGCACCAAGTGAATTGGAAGATAAACTTGATCCTGATGACCCATCTGAAAAAGATCTTGATGTAAAAGATTTGGAGGGGGTTGAGGTTAAGGATTTAGATGATGACGATCTCGAAAACATAAATCTGGATCCAGATGACGCCAAACTAGATGGTTTAGATACTCTGGAAGCAAATGACCCTCAACTTGATGACTTGTTACGCTCTGGAAAATTTGATATAATTGCCTATACGGACCCAGATCTTGATCTCGGAGACAAAAAAGATATGTTTAATGAAGATCTGGATTTTAATGTACCTATCGATGATAAACTGGAGCTCCAGCCCAAAACTGAAGAAGCAGAAGGAAGTGAAGAAACGCTTAAGGCTGAAGCCGATCCCATTCCAGAGACTATTGTTGATGTTCCTACTGAAAATAAAACCGAGGGAGCATCGCCAAAAGATAAGGCGTTGGATGTTACGTCTGAGCTTTCTCTGGAGGCCGCAGGTACTCAGCAGCTAGAAGAGGATATTACATCTGAACCATCATGTAAAAGCGAAAGGTCAGATAAAGGGGATAAAGACAGTGCTCCCAATTCTGAACAGCCTAGTGACACTTTGCAGGTGCCTTCCCAGGATGCCGTTGGTTCATGTGGTGTGCCAGAATCTACGCCAGTCCTTAACAACTTGTTATCCAACGAAAGTTCTGAGCTAAATGATGTAGAAAAACTAGTTTCTCTATCCGGAATCATGGCAGCTCCCCAGCTAAATGTAATGCAGGGCATTGCACCAAATGTCATGACCTCACCGAATCAAGTCATGGATCATCCTCTAAATCAGAGTATGGGACCAAGACTCAAACATGGCTTTACACAAGGATCGCCATCAAATTCGGGTTTTCTGGCTGCTCAGCAGGGAGCCCATACTTTTGTCACTGGTGAAGCTTTGCCTTGTTCAGGTGGCATCACGAACGCTCAGCAAGTAATGCTCCAGCAGAGTCGGGAGAGACCTCTTCTTTTGGAGGAACAGCCTTTATTATTGCAGGATCTTTTAGACCAAGAAAGACAAGAACAGCAGCAGCAGAGACAGATGCAAGCAATGATCCGACAGCGGTCCGAGCCCTTTTTTCCAAATATTGGTATGTAATTGCCAATGCTTTAAAAATATGGCATCTTAGTTGTTGGAGATTAACTAGTCCTTTTCAGTTCAGGATATTATTCAGTTAGAATTAAACATGGTTTCTATGACTTCTGATATAGATGACCTGTGATTGGACAAAGGGGTTTCAGTGCTCAGTTCAACATTGCATCCCCCTTCATTATTTATCAGACGTAACACTCTGAATTTGCTAAAGGCTATGTCTTGTATTGCATCTGTTCTATGGAATGGGACTAAGCTGCAGTACCAGGCATAGCTGCAGCCTCTTCCATCGAGGTGTCATGATGGGAATAGTAGTTTTGAAACAGGACTGCTAGTTTGTTACCTGTCAGTTAGTATCGAAGTCCTGGAAAAGCCCTTTAAGTGCAGTTGTGATCAGAAATGAGGTATTTAGCTACTGTTCCAATAGCGTTCTTACTTTGTAGTATTTCTTATACACTGTTGTGTCTTCTCCTGATTCCAGATTTTGATGCTATTACTGATCCTATAATGAAAGCAAAAATGGTTGCTCTGAAAGGCATCAATAAGGTCATGGTGAACAACATGGGAATGCCACCAATGGTGATGAACCGGTAAATATTTGTCTCATCTATATATATATATATATATATATATATATATATATATATATATATATATATATAATGTTCTGAATTTTCATTCATGAAATGTTTTTTATTGGATGTCAGAATGGACCAAATCTGTGTGCTTAATTTCTGGTGGTGTAGTGATGTTATTAACAGATCTGCCATATTAGTCAGTGTAATTGGCAGGTTTCACATCTGCTAAACGAGCACCTTTTTTGGAATTGGGAAGACTGTTGCCTACCAGTGTGCCAAATTTATAACAATTACACCTACAAACGTGTAAATTTTAGTTTTATTTTAACACCATCTCTGAGACAGGTTTGATTTTTGAGGTTGCCCCATGGGGTGCCTTGAGCGTCCTGGATTTACTAGAAGGCATGCACCTCTCAGCAAATCCAGTGCAGGGGACATGGACAGGGGTTTTAGATATAGTGGCGTTTGTAGTGCTTTGGTAAATTTCCTTGTAATATCTTGTGTGCTGCATAGAAGATTCAAACTCCTTACCGACCACCTGTCATTAAGGATATATTATAATTTATTTTCTTATAGAACTTTGTATTTTTTTGCAGATTTCCTTTTGTGGCTCAGCAGATGCCAGGTACACAAAACATTGAGGGCCAGAATATTGTTCCACCAGGAATTTCACAGGTATGTGGTTTTATTTTGTTATAAGGGCTGGGTATTAAAGTGAACACCAAAAGATTTACTTACCTGCTTATCATAGAGTATTTGTTACTTTCACTATCACAGTATGGCACAGTACTTACATAATTGTACCAGGAGGATATGTCCATGATTAATTTTCATTCTGGATCTCTGGCTCCATGTCATCACTTCACAGGGGAGACCACATTTAAAGAAAAACTTCAGGCTTGTTTTTTTGCCGATATCTAATCCACACTTATGACACTTCCTTACAGTTCCATCTGTTTCATTTTAGCTCAGCTACAGCCATACATTTCATTACTGTAGCCAGCTCAGACCACCAGAAAATTACACGGTTTTGTGTGTCTTAGGAAGTTGCCCACCCTGGGTCAAGTTACCTGTGAACCACAGGGTTACCTGGGGGTTGCTGTTCGCTATCTTGACAATGGGGACCCAGGTTTCTTGTTAGAATAGGTCATCAGGTAGCACATTGGGATCCTTCATGAAAATGGGGACTTGAGTCTACCACTGAAATAGAGAAGCTGGTACCCCAATGGTTGATGCCACTGTTTTCTGAACTTCCAGTGATAGTAGAGTATCAGATCCTGTGGCTAGGGGATAACTTCACAAGGTGGGAAACCCCTTTTTCAGATTAAAAACAATCTGAGAAACCAGTCCTATTATTTTCCCTTATGTTTATGGCAAATGGCACTCAGAAATAATGCTTTATGTCCCAAGTGAAAACAATAGGACGGAGATATTATACATATGTTCTGGTCCTGCATGTTAGTGCAAAGATTTTGGGACGAAATCTGCAGCACATTAGAGTGGAAGTTGAGGTATGCTATTCCACGAGGTGCAATGACTCTTGTTCTCAGAGATTCCGCTATCCACTGATAGAATTGACATGTCAATCCTTTTGGCGGAATGCGGAATCCGCCCGTGCATAGAATGGTGTCTATGGCATGGGCAGAGAGGCAAGCGGCCGTGAACGGGTAAGAGCTGCGGAATCCGTCAAAAATTCTCCGCTCTGGTTCTGTAGTGTGAACCTACCCTTAGAATTGACATATCATTTCTTTGGGCAGATTCTGCTAGAGGAATACTATAGAAGTCAAAGGGAGCTTAAATTCTGCTTGAATTCAGCTTGTATTCTGCTCAAATTCTGCCAGAGCTTAATAGGTGAGGAATTTCAAGCAGAAAACTTTCCTTTTCAGTTCCTTGCTGAATACTTGCTTATTCCTCAGTGTGTACATACCCTTACAAAGTATATTAGAAAAAAAATTGTAAAAAATATGTAGTTTTCAATTTAACATTCTGATATATTTCTATAGTAAATTGTAAAAAATATGTAGTTTTCAATTTAACATTCTGATATATTTCTATAGGATGGAAATATTGCACCACAAATGATTCGACCAAACCCTCCGAACTTTGGTCCAGGATTCGTCAGTAAGTATATGCAGCAGCTGGCTGTTTGTTCATAAATTTCTATTAAGAATAACAGTGGAATGGCATATATATAATATATTTATTTATTTATTTCTACTCTACTGGATACATGTGACGAAGCTGTTTTGTGTTGTGTTTTTTTTCTTCTGCTGCTATAGATGACTCACAGAAAAAACAATATGAGGAGTGGCTTCAGGAAACTCAACAACTCCTTCAGATACAGCAGAAATTTTTGGAGGAACAAATTGGAGCGCATAGAAAATCTAAAAAGGCATTATCAGCCAAGCAGCGGACAGCTAAGAAGGCAGGCCGAGAATTTCCTGAGGAGGATGCTGAACAGCTCAAACATGTCACGGAGCAGCAAAGCATGGTGCAAAAACAACTGGAACAGGTAAAGCTCTTTTCTCATGCGTAGAGGGTAGTGGGGAGGAACAACTGGATATGGTGTATGTTGCATCTTAATTTATTCTATTTCTGCTCAGTGGGGTATATAAGTTAGCTTGGTGTTATTGGTAATGTTCAGTGTGTGATATATACCAAACTAAAGCCCAGTGTCCCTGGTCCTTTTGCTTTAAAGTAGTTTAATAAACCTCATGGCAACATATCAAAATAAAATATATTGATATATTTTCATTAATAGATACGAAAACAACAAAAAGAACACACAGAGCTTATTGAAGAATACAGAAACAAGCAGCAGCAGTTTTCAGTGGCACCTTTAATGCCTGGAGTACTTCCACAGCAAACAATGATGACAGGGGGAGGGCCGCCCCCAATTAATGCACAGAGCTTTCCTATTCCACCAACTCTGCACCCTCCAGGTCCTATGATACCAGCTCAAGCCAACCAGCCGAGGATGCCAAACATGCCAGGTTGGCAGCCTGGACCTAGAAGTGCTGCACCGGTAAATCCCCCTAGGATGCAGTGTCCTGTCAATTCTGAAGCAACTGCTCAAGCTGCCAACCCGAATGCCCCACCAAGGGTTGAGTTTGATGATAACAACCCCTTCAGTGAAACTTTCCAAGAGAGGGAAAGGAAAGAGAGATTGCGTGAACAACAAGAACGGCAAAGAATTCAGCTCATGCAGGAAGTGGATCGTCAGAGAGCTTTGCAACAAAGGTTAGAAATGGAGCAACATGGCATGGTCAACCCAGACTCCAATAATAGATCTATGTCACAAATGCCTTTCTTCAGTTCTGAGTTACCAAATGACTTTGTGCAAATTCCACCCCTTCAACAGTCACCACAACAGCAATCTCAAATGGGACATGCAATAAACCATCCGACTATAGGTAACTCTCCTCCCGCCGCACCTTTTGTGCAAAACTCTGATAAAAGATCTTTAGGACTTTCCCCATATGGACAAGACAATCAGGACAGACCTGCAAGTTCCACAAGTTTTCAGAGTCCAACCCAATCCCTCATCCAGTTATATTCTGATATCATTCCGGAAGAGAAAGGAAAAAAAAGACAGCGGAAAAAGAAAAAAGAAGACGACTCTGACTCTTTGAAATCGCCACCTTCAACACCGAGATCTGATTCTACTGCTCCACTAACTCCAAGTATCTCAGAAGCATCAACTCCAACGGTTAATGTTGCAAATGATCTTCAAGGAGAACATGTGGCTGACATAGTTCGTTCTTCAACACCTAATGCTGCAAACAGTAGCTCTGTAGATTCCGAAGGCCCACTCCTCCCTAAAGATGTGAAACAGATTCAGGAACCCAGACTGGACCAAGAGGATGGTCAACCGCACACGAAAGAGAACATTAATATTCAGGAAATTAAATTGGAGCAGGTGGAAGGAGATCCGTCTCCGGAGGAATCTGACTCCAAAGCAAATCAACAGTCAGTCGGGCTTAAGACTGAAGATGAAAAAGCCACATCGCACGATGCACTTTCCACAGAAATCACTTCTCATACTGCCTCTGGCCCCTCAGGAAAACTGGAGTCTGGAAACGAATTGCTGAAACACTTGCTCAAAAACAAGAAGCAGCCAGTCATGTTGCCTCAAAACTCAGAGGAAAGTTTACAGTCTGTTGAAGATGGTTCCTTTGATTCAAAGTCCACAGGAAGACCTGGAAATGCAATGGTGAGTTGAGCTAGGTGATGGTGCGTGTATCATAATAAAAGCTAAGATTATATAAATGATCATATACTATTGAAGATTGGTTATAACTAGAGATGATCACGACTCGAGCATACTCGAGCTGGACCGCTCAGCATTTGAATACCAGTGGATGAAGAAGTTGAATGCGGCCCTAGGAGATTGGGGAAAACGTGGGCACAGTCATAAGCTGTATCCATTTTTTCAGGACTCCCTAGGGCTGCATCTAACTTAGTCACTGGTATTCAAATGCCATACAATCCGACCTGAGTATGCTCGAGTCGTGATCATCTCTAGTTATAGAGATTGCACCATAAACAACATTTAAAAGGATTATCCAGTGCTACAAAAACATGGCCACTTTCTTTCAAAGACCACACAACTCTTGTCTCCAGTTTAGGTGTGGTTTGCAATTCAGCTCAATTTACTTCAATGGAACTGAGCAGCAAAACTCCACCCAAATTGGAGACAAATTGGAGGAAAGTGGCCATGTTTTTGTAGCACTGGATAACCCCTTTAAACGTGTATCACTTATCCAGTGTATATGTGATAATCACTTGGGGTCTGGCCACTGGCTAGTCAGCAGTTAATGGCCTTATCCTGAGGATAGGCAATCAGTCGTTTTTTTTGCCCAGGAACCCCCTTTTATCAAAGTGTACCTGTCATTAGATAAAACTTTTGACTTGACACAGGGAGAGGGAAAACACAGCAGCACAGACTTCTCCCAGCTCATTCTCCTGATCAGTCACAGTCTGAACCTTGACCAATCAAAATTTTTCCCTTATTTATGTGACATGTCAAAAGTTATTTCTAATGGCAGGTAAACTTTAAAGGGGTTATTCAGTGCTACAAAAACATGGCCACTTTCTTCCAGAGACAGCCGCACTCTTGTCTCCAGCTTGGGCGGGGTTTTGCTGCTCAGTTCTATTGAAGTGAATGGAGCTTAATTGCAAACTGCACCCGAACTGGAGACAAGAGTCGTGTTGTCTCTGGAAGAAAGTGACCATGTTTTTGTAGCACTGGATAACCCCTTTAAGTATATTTTCTTACGTGTTTGAGTTGCCACCTATATTCATAACATTCAGTGTATCACGTTATAAATAAGCAGTAGTTTTTCTATATTGAAACTGCACTAAAGCCATGGTGTGTTTTCCAGCATATCCCAGACAACAAAGAGCTGGTTGGCTTTAACGTCAATCAGAACTTGCTCCCTAGAGCGGGTTTTGAAATAGAGAAGAAGAAACCAAGAAACAAGCGAGTACAGAGGACAGCAGAGAAGCCAGCCCCTCGATCTAAGAAAAGGAAGAAGGAGGAGGAACAGAAACCAGCCATATTTTCTAACTCTGAGACCTTCAGCCAAATAAAACAGGTAACTAACTATTCATAGCTATGCACTAAATATTCTCTAACATTAAAACTTCTCTTCTTGGCATTTTTAAAGGGGAACTCTGGATAAGAAAAAAATGTTTTCTATTAAAAGTACATTAAAAGTTATATAGATGTCTATGCAATGTATTACCATATCTGTACAGTTCTGCCACACTGGTAGCTGATAGAAATCCAGGAAGTGAAAAAAATGGCCCCTGTGCCCATCCACATTGTCTCCTGCTCCTTCTGCTATCCCCCCTAGGAGACAAATCTTCCATGTCTCTGTCTCACATTGTGTGTGTTTGCTGATGATGCAGACAGGGGGCAGGGTGTGATCTCCCAGGAGGCTTGGCTGGATAACCCAATCCCCTGACTGATTCACCATCTCTGACCGAACAGCAGCAGCTACGGCACTAATTTTACTGATTGTAATGGGTGGGGGCTGGGATGGTCACATGAGGGAAAGCATTGCATTCTGGTAAATGCTAAACCAGGAAGAACAGAAACATAAAACAGACTCCCTAGGATGTTTAAGTGCATAATCCTGACGAGACAGAATTAGTTACCCTTTAAAGGGGTGCTCCGGCGGGGGGGCACTTTTTGGGGGGGACCGGGGAGGAGGTGGCTGAAATAAAAGACGTTCACTTACCTCCCCGGTTCCAGCGGCGGGTCCCGCATCACGGTGCCCGGTTCCCGGACGCTTCCGGGTGTCTGGCGCAGGCCCCAGACGTGACGTCTCAGGTCCGCTCAGCCACTCAGTGAAGGAGGCGGGATCCGTTTGAAGTCCGCTCGGATCCCGCCTCCTTCACTGAGTGGCTGAGCGGCCCTGAGACGTAGCGTCTCGGGCGGCGTCAGACTCCCGGAAGCGGCCGGAGACCGGAGCGCCGTGATGCGGGACCCGCCGCTGGAACCGGGGAGCACCCCTTTAAGGCATGTCATTACCTTTTATAGGTATCTCTGACAAGTCCAGGTGGTATTGTGGCTTCTATATCAATGTCTATCATTTGGAATCATCTGAATACTCCTTCATAATACTAACATTGTAATCATACTTTAACTGGGCTGATAATGGTCATTAATGAAGTGTTAAGTAGTGTTCAATTAAATAAAAAAGCAAAGCAAATGTGTTTACCTATTATTAAACCACACCAGCCCCCATCTACCTCACATGCTAAGTTGGCTGTTTAACCAATGGTTTCAAGCTTCATTGCCCATGTTGTAATGTACATACATCTCAAATTCAACTCAAATTTTATACTCTTAGGGAATTAGGGTTTTTCCATCGTGATTCCGTAGTGTGCATGTGCCTGTAGAGAGCTCCTCAGAAATGTAACTCTCTGTTTATTGCTTAAATGGGCACTGTCAAAAAAGCTTTCAATATATCCGAGAGACCTATAAAAAGTTTTGATGGGTCGGGGGCTGAGTGTTCAGACTGCAATCGATCAGGAGAACAAGCTGGGAGAAGTCTACACGTTCATTCCCAGGTCTGTGACTCGTGACCTATACGGACTTCAAATGTCTATCAGACACAGAGCGGGGAGAGGAGTGCACGTCAGCTTGGACATATCTCCACTCATTCTTCCGATCGGTCAGGGTCTGAACACTAATTCAATGTTTTTTCTAAAGACAGATAAGCTTTGAGCTATTTTTTGAGTCTCAAAATTAAGTGTGTTTACAGAGAGTGGGAGGAAATAAGTTCGAAGAGGAAATATACGCAATCTTGGCAGAACATACAAGCTCCATGGCAGTCTTGGTTAGAGTTGAATCCTTACGACATGTTGTCTTTCTTTTACCTTTAGCAACTTTCCCTGCTTCCGCTAATTGAGCCAATAGTTGGAATAAATTTTGCACAATTTCTCCCTTATGGAACTGGCCCGATGAGTGCTGGGAGTCGACTGCTGGGAACCTTTGGCTGTGCTTCTCTTGATGGCGTATCAGATTATTATTCGCAGTTAATCTTTAAGGTTTGTACAGTCTTTGTAGGCCTCCCATGTGGTGTATCTAACAGTGATGGGGGGTGCATAAAAATCCTGAATACCTCCTATTCCAGTACCCCATGACTCCCCTTCTGGGCTCCCGGTTTCAGAATGGAGTGAGTAGGCAGAGTATAATGAGGGATTAACCTTTGGCACTCAAGCAGTTGCAAAACTACAGTTTCTATCATGCCAGGACAGCAAAAACTATGCCTACCGGACATGATGGGAATTCTAGCTTTGCAGAAGCTGGAGAACTGACAGTTCCCCATCCCTGACCTACATTCTGCTGCAATATGACAGTGTATATAGCATGTTCCCATAATGCCACAGTATGAATGCAGGTGATACTTTAACAACAATCTAATAACTGCTGCCATGATCCTTTATAGGAAATGTTGTCATTGCTGGATTATAGTGCACTGGCCAGCTATTTTCTGTTCGCCCAGATTCATATTTGTAGAGTGCACAGCCATAAATTGTTGTGGCAACAGTAAGGCTAAAATCTGGAGACCTATGGAGACCCTCTTTATTGATTTGATGAAAAAATTTCACTTTTATGCCATGTTACTTGTGATGTATATACACGGTAACTTCACTGGTACATTTTGTGTATTACAGCAAAATAATCTCAGCAATCCTCCCACTCCGCCGGCTTCTCTGCCTCCGACACCACCCCCGGTGGCCTGCCAGAAGATGGTGAATGGTTATGCCACCACTGAAGAGCTGGCTGGAAAGGCTGCCATTCTTGGAGGTCACGGTATAAAAAATTTATTTTTTTTTTAAAGCAGAAGAAAGTCTCATGTATTTGTCCTGTGCTTATACCTGTTTTATATTACAGTTACCAAAGCTCTGGGACCCAAACAATTTCAGCTGCCTTTCAGGTCCCAGGATGACTTGTTGGCTCGAGCCATGACTCAGGGACCTAAATCAGTGGATGTCCCAGCTTCATTGCCGACTCCACCGCACAACAATCAGGAGGAGTTGAGGTGAGATTGTCACGCATAATGGCGTTCTCATCTCATTCATTATGGGACATGACGCATTGCCTTAGGAAAACATTACTAGTCCATGCTAATTGTATGTATGTACAATTCACCAGGGTTCAGGATCACTGTGATGCCAGGGGTAGCCCTGACAGTTTTGTGCCCTCTTCATCTCCTGAAAGTGTGGTTGGGATGGAAATAAGCAGATACCCAGACTTATCGCTAGTGAAAGAGGAACCACCAGATCCAGCACCTTCCCCCATCATTCCAATACTCCCGAGCAGCACAGGAAAAGGTATTTAGATTGCAGTTGTTTCCTGCCAGGCCTCTGAATGTAAACTACTTCTACCATAGTAAATGGCCCAGTCATATGGGTGGTTACACTATAATAACACGACGACTCCTTTTTTAGTCTTTCCAGGGTCTGATTCCAGAGATTGTGGAATGAAGAGAGAGCCGGGAGCAGGTACCCTGTTTTTTGGATCACAGTTTGCACAAGCACCAAATGGACCGAAGTCTGGATTTATCTCTGTGGCAATCACATTGCACCCTACAGCCGCTGAGGTAATTGTTATGTGCTTTGTTGTTTAAATCCACATTTCAGAATGCATATTTATCTTTTTATCCATAGTTAACCTTTTGTATATGGCCTTAAGCATGTTTGTGTTAAGAAGCTCTAGTTACAGTAGGTCCTGTTACCTTATTAACATTGGCGTTTTACCTTTATACATGTCGCACACCTTTTTGAAGGGGTACTCTGAACAAAAAAAATCTTTTTAGATCAGCTGATGGCAGAAAGTTGTACAGATATGTAAATTACTTCTATTTGAAAAAAACCTCAAGCCTTCCAGTACTTAGCAGATGCTGTATGTCTTGCAGGAAGTGGTTCCACCTCTGTCCATATCAGGAATTGTCCAATGCAGGAGAGGTTTTCTATGGAAACTTGTTACTGCTCTGGGTAGTTCCTGACATGGACAGAGGTGGCAGGAGAGAGCACTGTGTCAGACTGGAGAGAATACACCTATTCCTGCAGGGCATACAGCAGCTGATAAGTATTGAAAGGCTTGAGATTTTCTTATGTTGTTTTTTGTTTTGTTTTGTTTTTACTTTGGACTGCCCCTTAAGTTTTGGTTGGTTGCAGTCTCGATGCTGAGGTTTGGTAGGGGTCTCGGCATTGGGACCCCAACCGTTAATAAAACGCTGGAAACTTTGGAACACCTCACCCTTTACGAATTAATATATTCACTGTCACACTTATTTTCATGTTAACTTTAAAAATATTAAGTTTGCAAATATTTAATATTGGCTAAAGTACCTACATATATCTTATGCCTCATTCATCTTGTCCTTTTGTTGTAATGTTTTATTGTTTGGGCCAACTGTAGGCCTTGTTTTGAAATGTTATGAAAAACCAATACAAATTTAAAGTAAAAAATAAAAAAAATAAAAAAAGTAAAAAGTTTTTGATAAGTGTCAGGAACTCTTTAAGTTGTCCAATAAACTTTACACTTGACAACATTGCTTTGAAAATTAATTTCTCTGTGGTCTGTGTGGCAGATGTAGTAAAATAGTTTAATAGTAAGTATAAGAGTTTAGTAATGTGTTTCTAATATATAATTGAAAAATGTATTTAGTGACCCTGCAAATAGATATGATACGTTGTGCTGTGAACCATTGCTAGTCCTAGACTGTCTGCTCTTATAAGGTCCAAGGTTAGCTGGAACTAGATAGAGATTTGTGCCTTTAACGTGAAAAAAAAAAATAAATAAATAAAAAAAAAATATATATATATATATATATATATATATATATATATATATATATAATATAATTTATTTTCCAGAACATCAGTGGAGTAGTGGCTGCGTTTGCTGATTTGCTGCAAGTTCACATTCCCACCAGCTATGAAGTGAGCAGCGCTCCAGACTCGGCTCCTGTTATTCTAATGAACGGGCACAGGATGAACGCTAACTTGGAGTATAGGCAGCAGCTGTTACGTCAGCGTCCCAGACCAGGGTCCATGCCTCCAACCAGACTTATAGGATCTTATGACATGAAACATCACAACTTCCCATTCATGCCTAACAGTACTGGTGAGTGTGTGTATAAAACATATTCATGTAAAAAAAACTTGTGATCCGAGCCTATATTGTTTAACTAGAAATAAAGATGTAAATAGTTGCAAGAACTACATGTAACCCTGTTTAACATTTAACCACTTTCTTAAGACCCCATGTCAAGGTTAAGTCTAGGTGCTAGGTTTTTATTATGACATCATACTTTTTGCTCTATTTGTGCGTTTGTCATACTGTATAAACTTGACAGATCTGACTGTCAATAATCTATTGCATAATTACGTGTATATATGTGTGTGTATATACACACTACATCTTTCATGTTTCTCCCTCGCTAGGTATGCCAGGATACAGGTCTCACCCCCCTGCTATGGGGGATTCTCCAGCTCTTAGGCAATCGTGGTGCTGTCACTGCAAGGTTGTAGTGTTTGGAAATGGGGTGCGAAAATCTATGAAAGATTTACACTTTCCCAAACAGGTATGCAGCTTTCTCTATCCTAAATACGTTTCATTATTCTGTCAATGACTCGTGCTACCTTGTAAGTGGCAGAGCCATCTCTACAGAGAAGCCGGAAGACCACTATTACAGGAAAAAATTTATTTTTATGGTCACATTGCTTCTTTAGGAGCTTTAGTTCGATATTTTGTAGATGCTTCCCACTCGTTCCCCGCTTGCTGCACTTTGCTATTACACACTCAGACAACAAGTGAGGAGCAGTGGAAAGAGTCACCCGATTGATCCTTAGGTTGTTCAGGTGGGACATTAAAAACAGCAGCGGCCTGCTGCTGCTCCTATTGAACGGAGCGACACGCTGCACACGTGTTGAAAGACCACAATCAGCTGACATTATGCATGTTGGCTGCTTATTGCCTTTCAACATGCCCTATTACACTAGATTATCAGCCTAAATGGTTGTAAATCGGCCAAGTAAGGCCAGAGAATTCAGTGTAATAGGGACCTTACACCTGCACTGTAAATTTAATTTTACTTTACCAGAAAGCACATCTTCAGCCTTGTTTTAAAGGAACCTTTCACTAGGTTTTTGGCCACAAATCTTGCCAGCAAGATTTGCAAACATTGCAAAATTTTGCAGTGGAGCGAAGGCCCACCGGCCATAGCTTTATGTGCATGCTACTCACACACCAAATGTGTCCGGAGGTGTCCTAGTCTATCAGACTTTCCAGCACTGTATTACTCCTTAGGTGACTGAAGCCGCACACATGACTTCTTTTGGGTAGCTTTATACAGAGAGTTCTGTATAGTTTTTATAAATAGTGGAATGGGCTTGTTTTACTGGGACACATTTAGAAAGCTATGCGTCGTCATTATAAGAACACTGTATTGGTTTAATATCTGAAAGTCTAGGAACAGATGCAGGTACGTTTGTTGCACTTGCTTATTTTTGAGGGGGTGTCTGGGCTGTGAATACAAATTGCTTAGGTACTGACTGGACATGTTTCTGGTTGACAGGAATTCCTTACCAACCCTGGACGCATGGATGGTGAGCTCGTCTTCTGCAGCAACAATTGTTTTCTGCTGCATTCTGCCGCCCAGGCAAAGAGCAATGAGATCAAGGTAATGTTTAAAAGCTATTCAGATGTTATGTTGGTGCTGCTTTTAAAAGGTGTTTTTCATCTCATAAAGTGGGGATACATTACTAGGATATGTCATTACTTTATAAGTGGAGGGTTCCAACTTTTTCAATCAGTAAGAGTAGCAGAGGTGATGGCATATGCTATTAGTATGCCATCACTTTCAGATAGGAATACCCATTTACTGCTCCTTCGTGTAGACAGCAGACCCGTCTACATTCCTACATCTCTTTAGTCTGTTACTTCAGTGTGTCTATATAGACCAAATATGATTAAGTAGCAAACCTAATTTTTCTTTTACCTTAACAATCTCTGTTTTATACTTCTGCAGGGCCCGGATTGTTCCTTAACCTCTCCAACTCTAAAGGAAACTCAACCAAAGTCGTGTCATCAGTACAGTAACAACACTTCCACCCTGGATGTTCATTGCCTTCCGTTGTTGCAGGAAAAGTTTTCTCCACCAACATCCCCTCCTATTTCATTCCCACCCGCTGCTTTTCAAACTGCTAAAGTCGAGGCAAAGCCGGATGAACTGAAAGTCACGGTGAAGCTAAAGCCGCGGCCGAGAGCCGTTCACGGAGGTCTGGACGATTCTCGACCTTTTGGCAAAAGGTGGAAAGGAATGAAGTGGAAGAAATGGAATATTCAAATTGTTATTCCCAAGATGCCTTTCAAACCTCAATGCGAGGACGACATAGATGAATTTTTGAAAAGACTAGGGACGTCTCTGAAGCCAGATCCTTTGCCCAAAGATTTTAGAAAATGTTGTTTCTGCCATGAAGAAGGTGATGGAATGACGGATGGGCCGGCAAGGCTGCTGAACCTTGACCTTGACCTCTGGGTCCATTT
This sequence comes from Dendropsophus ebraccatus, assembly GCF_027789765.1. Classification (NCBI taxonomy): domain Eukaryota; kingdom Metazoa; phylum Chordata; class Amphibia; order Anura; family Hylidae; genus Dendropsophus; species Dendropsophus ebraccatus. Next base: position 183,481,563 of record NC_091455.1, on the reverse strand, counting down.
AAACTGTGCTCTTTGGTCTACCGAAGTCTATGAGACACAGGCTGGTGCCTTAATAAATGTAGAACTGGCTTTGAGACGAGGACTGCAAATGAAGTGTGTCTTTTGTCATAAAACGGGAGCCACCAGTGGCTGCCACAGGTTAAGGTGCACCAATATCTATCACTTCACCTGTGCAATAAAAGCACAATGCATGTTTTTTAAAGACAAAACTATGCTTTGCCCCATGCACAAGCCAAAGGGAGCTCATGAGCAAGAACTGACTTATTTTGCAGTCTTTCGTAGAGTTTACGTTCAGCGTGATGAGGTGCGGCAGATAGCGAGCATTGTGCAACGCGGGGAACGCGACCACACTTTCCGTGTTGGCAGCCTGATCTTTCATGCAATCGGTCAGCTGCTGCCACAGCAAATGCAGGACTTTCACTCTGCCACTGCTCTTTTCCCAGTAGGTTATGAAGCCAGCAGGTTGTACTGGAGCATGCGTTATGCCAACAGGCGCTGCCGGTACCTCTGCTCCATTGAGGAGAAAGATGGATTGCCCTTATTTGTCATCAGGGTAAACGAACAGGGACATGAAGACCTGGTCCTTACAGATACCACACCAAAAGGTGGGCACAATACTGTTTTAGGGGACAGTTACATTTAAAGCTGGGGATTTTGGCTCTTTATAATGATTGAATCCATAAGTACATGTGATCTTACGCTTAAAGGGGTTGTGTCATTAAGAAAAGGTCGAAACAGGACCATTCTGTTTAATGAAGCATATTTTAAATGTACAAGCATTTTTGAAAATATGCTCTGTTTGAGAGGAGATATAGACTTACTGTGTGACGCGCCTCCATCAGTCCAAGTCTGGCTGCTTCACAGAGGCGATATTGTTAAACTGGTGTTGCCTCCAGTGCATAGAGCGGCCTGATTTGTGTTCTCAGAAACAGGGCCATGGTTTTAAAAAAAAAGTACAGTGACAACAGGACGTATGCACCACCGCCGGCATGGTAGTAAAAACGTTTTTCATCTAATTAGATCCATGGGAGAGAGAAACTGTACCGAGCGAGCTAAAAAAAAACATGGCAAACCATGTATTGTTTGCCATCAGAGTCTGTAGGATACCGTTAATGTTAATGAGGTCATTTAGGTCTCCAGCATGGTATCCATCATTTTACAGAGGCTTAGGGTCCTAATAGACGGAGCGATTTTTAATGATTAAGGATAAAAGATTACAAACTAGAGCTACTTAAAATCATCCACCATATTAGGGTCCATTTACACAGAAAGATTACAAGACAGATTATTTGCCAAAGATTTGAAGCCAAAGCCAGAAACAGACTATAAACAGAGATCAGGTCATAAAGGAAAGACTGAGATTTCTCCCCTTTTCAAATCCATTCCTGGCTTTGGCTTCAAATCTTTGGCAGATAATCTTTCTCTGTAAATGGACCCTTACACAGAACGATAGTCGTTAGTTACAATTGGTACTACAATCGTTTACCCCCCCCCCCCCAGCAAATAAGCAAACCATGTAGAATTACGCTGAATGATTAGTCAACCATCAGCAAACGAACGATTAACAATGCTTTTAGGTTCAGCCCAAAAGATGCGATTAGCGACGCTCACATGAATATTTGCTGGTTGCCTGCATACTCATGGAAAGATTATTGTTTAAATTCAAACTGTGTAATTGTCCCGTGTAATGGGACCCTTAAAGAAGTTATGCAGATTAGAAGAACATGGCTGTTTTCTTCCAAAAAACACCCTTTTCCCCATTCTTTACGTGTTATTACACCACAGTTCCATTTACTTCGATGAAACTGGGATGCAATACCATACACAAACCGAGGACGAGACTGGTGCTGTTTCTGGAAGAAAGCTGCTATGCTTCTGTAACTCAGGATAACCCCTTTTTAAAACTTACAACTTGCTACTATTTTATGTCTGGTAATTTGGAGGAAATCTGCAGTGGAGCCTCCGATGCGGATGTGAACATGGCCTTAATCTGGTTGGGCTCTTTAATGTGCGTTGCTTTTTAGTCTTTTTAAATTATTGACAACTTATTTTGTTGCTTTTCTTTTAGGTGTTTGGGACAAAATCTTGGAGCCTGTTGCAAACTGTAGGAAAGGGTCAGAAATTCTCAGGCTGTTCCCAGTGTATCTAAAGGGGGAAGATCTGTTTGGTTTAACGGTTTCAGCAGTTACAAGAATAGCAGAATCGGTATGAGCAGAACTTGTTGTGTTTGTCAAAATCCGCTGTGCTACATGGAGACTTTTTATAACATATATTTTTTTTTACAGCAGTTTGTAATTGTAAGATGCCCCAGTAACCTAACAGTATGACCTTTGCACCTTACAGCTACCAGGAGTGGAAGCCTGTGAGAGTTACACTTTCCGTTATGGACGAAACCCCCTGATGGAGCTCCCTCTGGCCATCAATCCTTCTGGCTGTGCCCGCTCAGAGCCCAAAATGAATAATCATGTCAAGAGGTTTGTGTTAAGGTATTTTCCTTTCATTTCACATTGTACAGCCCAGGGTTTAATGCAACTGTAGTGCTCTGTGCTCTTGTGTGTTGCTTCCAAACCCTGTTGTCCTTGGCTGTGTGTGCATGTGCTGCAGTGTTGTCCGTATCCGTTTACCCTATGATAATCCAGGATCTGATTGTAGAGAACGGCTGAGGTGCAAGTAATCTTCAGTCTTTGTCTTTTTTCTTGTAATGTGAACATCAACAGGCCTCACACGTTAAACAGCACCAGCACTTCAAAGTCCTTCCAGAGCACAGTCACCGGAGAGCTGAATGCACCCTACAGCAAGCAGTTCGTCCACTCGAAATCCTCTCAGTACCGGAAGATGAAGTCTGAATGGAAATCCAATGTGTACCTGGCCAGGTCTCGAATTCAGGTTTGTTAGAAAATCTAACAACTTGTGTTTTAACTTGTACTAACTTTTAGTACTAACTACAAGTGGTTTTCTAGGATTAGAAAGAGCAGTGTGTTCAGCACCATTAATTTAATGGTGGATGATCTGTGGTATCACACGGTCTGCGCATAGATGTGGCTCTGTTCCTTGGTTCAACGGCAAAGCTTGTTAGCTCCCCCCCCCCAATCTTCTATAATGATGTATTCTAATACATTATTATTACCATTTAACTTCTTAAATGGAATCCGTCACTAGGTTTATGCCACCTTAAATGAGGGCAGCATGAACTAGTGATATAAATGCTGAACGGATCGGTGTATTCCATTGTTTTGTTCAGCTGATCTCCTAATATGCAGGAGAATAGTATTCTTGACATACCCCTCGCCCGCTCTCTAGCTGCTTATTGATAGTCGACTGCGTATACACAGCATGGATAGATAACTGCCAAATCAGCAGCTGGTGGGCAAAGTTTTGTTGCTTCTCATTAATATCTGGGACTACTGGGCTCACGCACATAATGGAGAAGACTACTTATTATCTATATTATTCAGGAGGATATCTCTGGATCAGCTGCACAGAACAATGTAAGTCATACATCATTCCGTTCAGCTTCTCTGTCACTAGTTTATGCTTATCTTATATAGGACAGCATAAACCTGCTAACAGAGTCTGTTTAATAACCACACAGGATCTTTTAAATGTCAGGATTGTCTGCTTTTGACTGTGAAATAGGCAGCTGCAGGAGGGTAGAGTTGCCTGGCAGGGACAACCAGATTTCCCATAGGAATAGGAATGGTTTACTGCTCATCCCAATGTTTTTGTGGCTAAACCTGGCAGTTCCAATCCCCTGTTTAGGGCTGCCAGACAACACTAAACAGAGCAGGTTCCCCCATATGTACTGTATATTCCCCCATTATGGTGCCAGCCTTTTCAGGTCAACAGCCCTGTGTCATGTAATAACAGTGAGGAGTAGGTGCTGTGCTTGGTGTGATTAACCTGTAAACAGAGAGCTGAAGCTGTGCCTCCCCCATAGTAACACATGGCTGTGGGATATGGTCACATGCTCTTTCACCTGTAGGGGGAGGGGGGTATTAGGCTGGCTCAGCAATGGGGTTCAGTTTAAATATATTAGTAAGTGGTGGAGAAACATCTTCTATGTAGATTGCTTTGCATTAGTTAGAAAGTTTCCAGCCTCTCTTGCCTTTTAAACGGCTTTTCCCATTAAGGGTACGTTCACACTTACTGGATCCGCAGCTGATTTCATTTAAATAACTGAACACAGCATCATATCTGCTGCGGATCTGCGGATCCTGTAGGTGTGAACGCACCCTAAAGGGGTATTCCAGCAAATAACAGGGACATGCTGTAAAAAATAAAAAGGACATTCTGCCAACAACATTGACTCCTTTAATGATACATCTTGTATGATTTCCAGTATTTAAATTAATAAAATACATTGTTTTGTGTTCTTTTTCTGTGTTAGGGTCTGGGGTTATATGCTGCTAGAGACATTGAAAAGCACACTATGGTGATTGAATACATTGGAACCATAATACGCAATGAAGTAGCTAATAGAAAAGAGAAGTTGTACGAGTCACAGGTACAAGCTGCAGGATTATTATTACCTTTGGAGCATATGAAGATGGAGACTACGTTTTGTCTATTATGAATGTCTAACATTGTGTTTTTTTTGGACACTTTTATTCCAGAATCGTGGTGTATATATGTTTCGTATCGATAATGAACATGTGATTGATGCAACTTTGACTGGAGGACCTGCAAGGTGGGTATAAAAGGCATTTCAGTACAGCTGAGGGGTTGGAATCACAGCCGGGCTCGTACATGAGAGTACAGGGACGCTGTTATAGATAGATCGATCCTAGAAGCCAAAGACCACTGACTAGTTATACAGGATCGTGAGTGACTTCTGACAAGTACCTGGCCTGTGTTGTGCTGTATAAAATATTCTTCTAATGTTTATGATGAGAGCCCCTTAAGTATACCCCAGCAAAAAATTCAAGTTATTAAGGTGCTGGGGTACAGAGTTACGAGCCTCTACATGGCAACTCTGTTCACCCCATAGGTTTTCTGGGATTCAGGTCAGGAGAAAGTGCAGCCACTCCATGTGAGGTCCTCCAGTCTCCAGCAGCCGTTCCCTAATAATGCGATCTCAATGAGCTGGAGCCTTGTCCTCCAGGAAGATGAAATCAGGCGGCTGTGTTCATGCAGAGACACAATGAGTAGATTATGGTGTTATTCAAGTACCATGGGCTTGTCACTGTACCAGTGTAGGGCAGTTCTGTGGACTAGACACACCTGCCGACACTGTAACATCACCACCAAAGGAAGCATCTACTCTGGACGATGACACTTGAGCTTTAAGCACAATCTAATGCTGACAGAGTCCCTTAAGTATTGACCTGTTCTACATTTTACTGCTCTTTATGTGCTAAATGTATTATGGAAGATAGGATATTTTTAATCCAGAAATGTAACAACCTTAATGTTTTGGCCACTAATGTGCAGTCTTGTTTCTTCAGGTATATCAACCATTCATGTGCGCCTAACTGTGTGGCTGAAGTAGTGACATTTGAGAAGGGACATAAGATAATAATCAGCTCCAACCGGAGGATACAAAAGGGTGAAGAGGTAAAAAAATTTTTTTTGTAGTTTTAAAATGTCTACTTTTCTTAACCCCCTCCCGCCGCTGCACGGTAAATTAACGTCACTGCAGCCTATGCCTAGGCTGCAGCAATGTTTACAATCAAGGACAACACAGAAGAAGCTGATAGCCGCGGACCCTCCGCAACTGTCAGCACTGGAGCTGCGCTCCAGTGCTGAGTTAACCCTATAGATACTGCGGTCAGCACGACCGCAGCATCTATAGGGCTCCTGACAGAGAATTCTCCCTCTACAGAGGAAGAATTCTCTGTCCAGTGTCCAATTGTGTCCATTGCGAAGT